>NC_053497.1:165827523-166127523 GCF_905171775.1 Rana temporaria
GTGTTCACTTGGAATATTAATCTTTTGCAAGCACGTGATTGGTTGCTTGAAGCACATACTGCTTACATTTATTTAATAATTTTTCACTTTGCTTAGTGAATAACTTCCACTATTTATGCAAATAAATCCAAAAGTGTCCCATAAACAGAAGCACCAAGAGGGGTCACACCCACCATCATCACAATCAGAGGTCTCTGGGACCCCCAAAATCTGACATCCCACCTCCCTGCTATTGGATGATATGTATGTACCCACAATGCATTGCTCTGTGCATCCCATCCATAGGTCAGGTGAGAGGTGTGATGTGTATTCTCCAATCATGTCACATGAGAATTATAATATGGATTTAGCTCCGGCTGCTTCACAATTGTGTGACATGAAAGTGTCACCATTTCCAGTGTGACTTTGCTGTACCACTTCCCTGCGACTTCCTCTGATAAGAAGCATTCCTGTGCGACTCTGATGGATCTGTGTTTAGCCCTCACCTCTCCTCCCTGGTCCTCCTTGCTGCCTAAAAACTTCCCCCCAATCACATCCCAATCACACCTCAGTGTAGAGGAAATGGATGGATCACTCCCACTTTTGTGCACGTTTTTCCACTGTAAATGTGCGTCACACATCGGACATCCCATTCCCTGGAGTGGCTGCCCAACCTCAACAAATGCCCCAAAGACGCTCTAGAACATTGTCAGTCATGGAGTGCCCCATTTTTTTCAGTGTGCATTTTGGTGCGTTTGTAGAACATTTTGTCGCAGAGCAAAACACGCATCCGCTCACCGTGATTGGGGGTGTAATTAACAATTAGGCTGCATTTACATGCAACGCGCACAAAAAACGCATGCCTTACCGCACATTTCAGAAATTGCCATGGAGACAAGGCAAGCGTGATGCGTGTTTCTGAAAAATGCGCAAAGTGAGTGTTTTTTGTGCTGGTTGTCGCACGTTTGGAAACGCACAGACACAAACGCAGCCTAAATGGTAATGCAAGCTTGACGCACATTGTCATGCATTTTTTAAATGCATGACAAAGTGTAATTTTTCTTGCAGGTTGCCATGTGTTTGGAAAATGCGCAGATGCAAATGAATTGTAACGCATGCGCAACGCATGTTGCCATGCATTTGAGACACACAACAAAGTGCGCATTTTCAGTGTGGGTTGCCATGTGTTTGGAAATGTTCAGAGATGCAAATGCAGCGTAAATTGTACCACAAGTGTGACACACATTATTACACATTTTCAAAATGCACGGCAAACAAAGCGTGCGTTTTCTTGTGGGTTGCCATGCGTTCAAAAACACGCAGATAAAAGCACAGCCTAAATGGTAACACAAGTGTGATGCACATTGTTGTGTTTTTCTAAATACATGGCAAAGTGTGCATTCTCTCGTGGTTGCCATGCGTTTGGAAATGCACAGATACAAATGTAAGTATGATGTGCGGTGTAGTGCATTCTCAGAACACACGGCACTTGCGGGTTTCCCTTCATTCAGAAAAACACAGATGTGAATGAATGGTAATGCAGACACAACACGTTTTCAAAATGCTCAGCAAAGCGTGTGGTTTCTGTACAGGTTGCCACCCAAAAGGGAAACACACAGATGAGAACGCAGCCTAAATGGTAACACAAGCTCGAGGAGCGTTTCCATGCGTTTTTGATACGCACAGCAGAGCGTGCATTTTCTATGTGAGTTGTTTGCTGCTTAGAAACGCACAGATGCAAACGCAGCCTAAATGCCAATGCAAGCGCAACATGCAATTCTGCGTGGTTTTGAAATGCACAGCAACGCATGTTTTCTGTGCGTGTTGTCACACTTTCGGAAACAAGCAGATGCAAACGCATGTGTTTTGAAAATGTGCAGAAACGCACATGTGATCCTATTCAGGCTGCGTTTGGATCTGCGCATTTCTGAATGTAAAGCAACCTCCACAGAAAATGTGGTTTGTAAGTTAGGTTGTGTTCTCATCTGTGCATCTCTTAATGTGCGTTGTGTGATTTCTGTGCGGGTCGCCATGAATTTGGGAACGCACAGATGTGAACGCAGCCTACATGGCAAAGCAATGCCTGCCTGCCGGGTGTTTACTAATCATGTGGCAAAGTGCGTGTGTTCTGTGCGGGTTTCCACACGTTCAGAAATACGCAGATGTGACTGTCGGCTAATTGTTATAAAAACTCAATCGTGATTGGCAGATGTGTGTTCTGCTGTGCGACAAAACATTCTACAAATGCACCCAAATGTGTGACTCTGTGAGACCAAAAATGTTCTTGAGCCTCCTTGAGGTGTTTGTTCTGTATAGGGCTGGGCTGTCCATTCAAGTAAATGGGCCGCTATATGTGTGATGTGCGTTTAGGAGGGAAAAAAGCACAAAAACCGTGAGCGGGAACTTGTGTTTCTATTACACTGAGGTGTGATTGGGATGTACTCGGGGGAAGTATTTGGGCAGCAAGGATGACCAGGGAGAAGAGGTGAGGGTTAAATAATCCGATAAAGTGGCATTCTTATCTATACTGATGTGACTTCTGTGAGGTAACATAGAAGTCTATGGGGCCAAGTCACACTGAACGTCATACAAAAGTAGTGCAGGAACTATTTTTTGTTGCTGCGACTTGAGTCGTGGCAATTAAAACGCACTGATTGAAATACATGGGATGCGACTTTGAAGCCCCCTGAGAGCCAGGCTGATGAGGCCCTGATATGTACTGGCACCTCACCATACCTTCATCTAATTAAAGTGTATGTATAGATGAAGCTGTTGTAGTTTTTAGATGGGGGAGGGAAGGGTTACACCCCCATTAGGTTATATTTGCCGTCTCAGTCATTGGAATATTTCCCTCACTTTCTGATTTGCTGAGAATGATCACCGGGACAAATACAGAGGAGAACAGAAACTGATCACAATTGTTATTGCACCAATCAGCTTGTTTTACCCCTTAAAGTGGAACTTCAGTCATTTTCTCATCTTTCCATCCAATAAATCTCCTGCCCTTGTTGTTGTTGTTGTTGTTGTTTTAACTTTGGATAGTAAAACTTTTTTTTTTTGCTATCAAATACCTTATACACCCCACTTCCTGTTTCTTGTCTGGTAAAAAGCCTAGGCTTATGACATCATACACAGATCTTACTCGTGAGAGTTTACCAGGAAGGGAGGGGGGATGAGTCATAAGAGGCCCAATGAGAGCTGCAGAGCGGGAGGTGTATATGTGTAAATCCAGGAAGTGAACAGGCAGCAGCTTCAGCTGCCCACAGTTAAAATGGCTGCAGCCAAACTCAGTGAAGGGAGATTTCTGCAGCATATTTGGCAAATATAGAATCACAGTATATAAAAAATAATATGCAAAGAGGTTGGAGGGAAGCTTCAGAATGGCAAATAATTACAAATTATGCAGTTCCTCTTTAACTGTACTTTATTACATCTGTTTGGCTGTCAAAGGATTAAAATTAGATACACAACCTGTACAGAGAGAAGTCTGCTGCCTCCCATTGCTGACATTCTCCTAGAACTGCTGACTGTTGGGCTATTTTTGCACTAATACTTTGATTTACTCACATGAGAAAAAGCATGCAGCAAGTGAAGTCAGAGAGAGACTTAAAGTGTATGTCAGCCAAAAACATTTCTTTCTAGTTTTGGAGAGAGTGGGGGAGGATTACACCTCCTGCAGAGTTTTTATTGCTCCCCGGGGCTCCATTAGAGAGAATTTGGCTCATTTCCTGTCCTGCTGACAACATTTCACCAAAACAGGAAGTGAGGAAAACTCTGCAACTCGGACAGAGACGGAACTAAAAAACTGACATGAGTTCTAGTCTTCCTCTACTCTATTAATTAGAATCATGAATATTTCTAACTGTGTTTCTGTTGGAGATTTCCCCAAACTTTCTATTTGGTAGAATGTAGTCAGTAGGACAGGAAGTGAGAGTAAAAACCTGGCAGGGGTACTTCCCTTTCCAACTTTATTCAAAACTAAGAGAAAGAGTCCTGACTGGAAATACACTTTATTCTATCTGCTTGTTCTGGGGTCATGACCCAAAATATATGGAAGGCAATGAATCCGGATGACGGCCCGGCAGATAGAGAGCCGAGTATTAGAGATCAGCTCTGGTGTCCTCCATCTCTCAGTCCAGGTTTCCTAGAAGAAGTAGTTGTGTATATTTTATAGGTGAGATGATAATTCTCATCAGATGAGGAATTTATTCATCAAGCTGAGATCTTCTATAAATCTCATAGAATGTCCCCCCCCCTCCCCCCCGTATCCTGTCTGCAGAGTTTGTATTCGGTGTAATAAAGAAATAGAAATGTAAGAATTCTCTCACCTCCAGTCTGGTTGAATCGGCTCATCAATGTCTGTACATCATGCTTGGAAACAGCCTCATTGCCCCGACCTCTTTGTGTCTCCTCCTCCCAGAAATCAGATCCCAGTTTCTTCATCCACTCAGTCTTGGGAAGATCCTGTCGGGTGTCACTGTTATAATTTGATATCTCCTTATCATCCACATATCCGACTATAGAGTACACAGGGAGTCCGGATCCCGGAGAGGAGACTCCAGTGTCATAATACCGCAGAGAGTGACTGTCTGATAGAGAGACATACAGAGTGTTATATATACATCCTGTACACATCACACAGTATAATGTATATAATGATTACATACAGAGTGTTATATATACATCCTGTACACATCACACAGTATAATGTATATAATGATTACATACAGAGCGTTATATATACATCCTGTACACATCACACTGTATAATGTATATAATGATTACATACAGAGTGTTATATATACATCCTGTACACATCACACTGTATAATGTATATAATGATTACATACAAGTCTCATCACTGACCCCGATCACTGCCGGTGATCTGCCAATATGGTTCCGGCTATCAGGATGGTTCCTGTAAGGACTGCGCAGGCGCAATCCTTGCCGACGGAAATCTCCGAACCTCGGCCGGCATCCAGGGCGACGTGGAATTTGAGGAAAGTGGCCAGTCGGCCTCGCTTCGCTCGGACAGGTCGCTCGGCCTCCTGGCTCTTTTTTTAACATCTTCCAATCCACGGGGATGTTAAGGAATGAGCCTGGATGCTGGCCGAGGTTCGGAGATTTCCTTCGGCAAGGACTGCGCCCGCCCCCCCCAGAACCCCTGTTTTACTTACCTGACCCCTCGAAAGTCCCGCGCTCGTCCCCGTCATCCTCCTCGGTTCTCAGTCTAACCGTTGATTGGCTACAATGGATGGATTGAAAGCAGCGCAGCCATTGGCGTGCCCGCAAGAGCTTTCCACCATGAGAGCTTGCATGAAGATGGAAAGCTCTTGCGGGGGGAACCAAGACAGCCGCCGAGGGACCCCAGAAGACGTGGATCGGGACCACTGTGTGCAAAACAAGCTGCACAGTGGAGGCAAGTATGTTATGTTTGTTATTGAAAAAAATAATAATAATTTTACTTTAGTGTTCCTTTTAAGGGACAATTAAGTGTAGCACCCTGGGGTATAGACAGGGTTGCTCCTAAATGTACCTGCCAGGTATAGCAGCTATCTTGGCTAATTGATGAGGATCAATTGATTTCACTCTAATCTGTAATTGCTGCACTTCTCTCTTTTGCCGATAGGTGGCCGGGTACCTGGTGGCATTAGATATGAGAAGGGCAATGCAAGGTCAGATTATGGGTATATGGGTATACCAGCCAATGGGCAGGGGTTTTCTTAAATCCCTTGGCCTGCTGGGAGAACCTATATATTTGGGTGGAGTCAGGTGATCGGGGTTCGGTACCACCTGGATGGCTGTCTGGGTGGATGTGCGTTGTACTAGCCGGGCTGCAAAGCCGGAGTTTGGCTGCTGAGCTGTCTGAGGGCCTATCCAGAAGCAAGAGAGCAGCGCAGGGTTGGGATTGCAGCTTGTAGTCCAACCAGAAGTGACGGTTCTGCCATAAAGACATAATGAGCTAGTATGCATAGCATACTAGCCCATTATGAATTACTTGCCTCACATCGAAGCCCCTGCAGCAGTTCTTGTATCCCCCTCCAGCCGACGACATCTCTCCCAGGGTTACTTCCGGGTATCGTGGCTCCGGAGCTGTGATTGGTCAGAGCCGCAATGACGTCACTCCCACGCATGTGCGCGGGAGCCGCCAGTAACGTCACACTGACTGAAGCAACGGCACATACGTGTCAATGCTTCAGTTTGCTTTAGTGCGCATGTGCCAATGGGATTGGCACATGCAGGGGACAGGGGATCTCTCCTAGACAGTGCTGGTTTAGGAGATAGTCAGGGTAGCTACAGGTAAGCCTTATTATAAAGGGTTTACAATCACTCTAATCTTGCAAATACCTAAGGGTGTCCTGGCCCTAACCCTCTCTCCCAAAGTTCTGTTAAAGGGGTTGTAAAGCCTCGTGTTCTGCCTCCCTGTTTTACTCACCTGAGCCCGTTTGTTCCCTCGGCGGAGACACGCTGTACCTCTCTGCCCAGGGTTCTCGGCTCTTGATTGGATAGATTGATAGCAGCGCAGCCATTGGCTCTCACTGCTGTCAATCAAATCCAATGACGTGGGCACCAGGGGGTGGGGCCGACTCTGGCATTCTGTGTAAAATGCTGGACTCTGCAGAACGCCCGCAAGGTAGCCCCCAGGGAGAGCGCTTCCCCTAAGGGGTTTACCAATGCGAGGAGGAGCCGCGAGCAACATTGGGGGACCCCAGAACAGGAGGATCGGGGGGGCCACACTGTGCAAAATGAAATGCACAGTGGGGGTAAGTATGACATGTTTGTTATTTAACCACTTAAGCCCCAAGCCTGTTTTTCAGATTCGGCGTTTACATGAATAAAACATTTTTTTTTGCTAGAAAATTGCTTAAAACCCCCAAACATTAAATATATATTTTTTTTCTAACACCCTAGAGAATAAAATGACGGTCATCGCAATACTTTTTGTCACACTGTATTGGCACAGCGGTCTGACAAGCACACTTTTTTTTGGAAAAAATTCACTTTTTTGAATTAAAAAATAAGACAACAATAAATTTGGCCCAATTTTTTTATATATTGTGAAAGATAATGTTACGCCGAGTAAAATGATACCCAACATGTCACGCTTTAAAATTGCGCCCGCTCGTGGCATGGCGTCAAACTTTTACCCTTAAAAATCTTGATAGGCGACGTTTAAAAAATTCTATAGGTTGCATTTTTTGAGCTACAGAGTAGGTCTAGGGCTAAAATTATTGCTCTCGCTCTAACGATTGCGGCGATACCTCACTTGTGTGGTTTGAATACGGTTTTCATATGCGGGCACTACTCGCGTATGCGTTCGCTTCTGCGCGCGAGCTCGTCGGGACGGGGCACTTTAAAAAATATTTTTTTTTGTTTTCTTATTTATTTTTATTGATTTTATAATTTTTTACACTGAAATAATAAAAAAAAAAAATGTATCACTTTTATTCCTATTACAAGGAATGTAAACATCCCTTGTAATAGAAAAAAGCATGACAGGTCCTCTTAAATATGAGATCTGGGGTCAAAAAGACCTCAGATCTCATATTTAGACTTAAATGCAAAAAAATAAAAACATGGAAATTTTGTCATTTAAAAAAATGACAACAAAAAATTGTCTCTTTAAGACGCATGGCGGGACTGACGTTTTGACGTCACTTCCGCCCAGCAAAGCTATGAGGACGGGTGGGGGCCATCTTGCCCTCACTCGCGTCCTCACTGAAGAGCCAGCAGCACCCGATCGCCTCTGCCGCTACCGACGGCTCCGGTAAGCGGCGGAGGGCGCGGGAGAGTGGCGGGAGGGGGGGGTCCTCTCCCGCCACCGATAACGGCGATCTCACAACTTAAGTCGCACAGAATTGTATGACAATAGAAATCATTCACATCAATGTGACTCTGTGTGGTGCGATTTTGTAAAAACTTCTTGCACTACTTTGGTGTGAATAACAAGCATTTTTGCCCCATACAATATACAAACCACATCCAAGTTGTAATCGCATTGAGTAGTGTGAACCGAGCCTTACCGAGCAGATTTTGTTGGTAACAATATGTAAAGCAAACCAATGGAGAAGATCACTAAAACATGAAGAGGAGTTATAAAATGTCTCATTTCTGTAAGGGGGAGAAGTCACACCTCTGGTTACATGTGGTACTGCATACACCAGCACTGAGGCCTCGTACACACGACCGAACATGTTTGCTGAAACTCGTCCGCGGACCAGTTTCCGCAGACATGTTCAGTCGTCTGTACGGCCGACCGGACCGGATTCCCGGCCTAGCAGACAGGTTTCCAGCGGACCAATGTTTCTTAGCATGCTAAGAAACATGTACGCTGGAACCATGTCCATCGGACATGAGGGATGGTCAGTACAGCTCATCGGACATGTCCACTGGGCCAGAATCCCCCGCATGCGTCGAAGTGATTCGACGCATGCGTGAAAGCATTGACCTTCCAGGGTCGCGCACGTTGCCGCGTCATCGTCGCGGCCATGTCACTGCGTATCCTGTCCGCGGGGAATTTGGTCTGATGGTGTGTACAGCCATAAGACCAAATGATCCCAGCGGACATGTCCGATGAAAACGGTCCGCGGACCGTTTTCATCGGACAGGTCCCGTCGTGTGTACGAGGCCTGAGAATTATGGGACAGGTTGTATTTCTGCACAGCACATTTGTACATTCTACATATCATCATAGCCCGTTGGAGGGCACAGCCATGGCATGGAAGGTAAAGTGGTTGTAAACCCCTCGCCGTTTTTCACCTTAATACATTCTACGCATTAAGGTGAAAAACCTTCTGCCACTCATCATCCCCCCCGAGCCCCCCTTATACTTACCTGAGCCCCCCTTATACTTACCTGAGCCCCCCTTATACTTACCTGAGCCCCCCTTATACTTACCTGAGCCCTGTGTTTCCCACGATGGGAACGAGCACACCAGCTCCAGCCAGTGGGCTAGATTCAGATAAGTGTGCGGATCTTTAGATCTACGTAACCTCTCATCTCATTTACGTTACGCCGCCGCAAGTTTTTAAGGCAAGTGCTTTATTCACAAAGCACTTGCCTGTAACGTTGCGGCGGCGTATCGTAAATCGTAAATCCCCCGGCGAAATTCAAATTCGGCGGGTAGGGGCGTGTATCATTTAAATGATGCGTGTCCCCGCACCAAACGAACTGCGCATGTGCCAGCCACAACTGAATCCCAGTGCGCATGCTCCAAATGACGTCGGCAACTCGTCATGCTTTTGTTGTGAACGTAAATTACGTCCAGCCGTATTCGCGAACGACTTACGCAAACGACGTAAAAAATTCAAAACTCAGCGCGGGAACGACGGCCATACTTAACATAGGATACGCCGCACATACCCCTCATATAGCAGGGGTAACTATACGCCGGAAAAAGCCGAACGCAAACGACGTAAAAAAAAAAGCGCCGGACGGTCATTCGTTTCTGAATCGGCGTAACTCCTCATTTGCATATTCCTCGCGTATACAAACGGAAGCGCCACCTAGCGGCCAGCGTGAGATTGCAGCCTAAGATCCGACGGTGTAAGTCACTTACACCTGTCGGATCTTAGGGATATCTATGCGTAACCTGATTCTATGAATCAGGCGCATAGATACGACGGCCGGACTCAGAGATACGACGGCGTATCTCTTTTCTGAATCCGGCCCATTGTCTCATGTCCTGATTGGATAGATTGATAGCAGCCCAGCCATTGGCTCCCTCTGCGCCGGGGGTAGAGCCGAGTCCTGCTGTCTGCGTCTATGAATGCAGCAGCAGGACACGGCAGTGCGCTTGCACGGGTGACCCGTCGGAGAGCGTTTTTCCGATGGTACACTCGAGAAGAGGAGGAGCCAGGAGCGCCACAGAGGAACCTCAGAAGAGGAGGATCAGGGCCACTTTTTTTTTTCTTAAACACTGAACCTTTACAATCACTTTAACCACTTGCTTACCGGGCACTTAAACCCCCCTCCTGCCCAGACCAATTTTCAGTTTTCAGCGCTGATGCACTTTGAATGACAACTGCGCGGTCATACAACACTGTACCCAAATACATTTTTTATATTTTTTTTCCCCACAAAGAGAGATGTCTTTTGGTGGTATTTGATCACCTCTGCAGTTTTTAGTTTTTGTTAAAAAAAATTCAAAAGACCAAATAAAAGGGGAAAAGAATAATTATATTTTTGTATATTTTGTTATAAAATTTTGCAAACGGGTAATTTTTCTCTTTCATTGATGTACGCTGATGAGGCTGCAATGATAGGCTCCTATAGTCTTCACTGATGGGCACCGATAAGGTGGCAAGGGTGGGCACTGATAGGCGGCAAGGGTGGGCACTGAGAGGTGGCACTGAAGGGCATTGATAGGTGGCACTGAGAAGTGGCACTGATAGGTGGCAGTGATGGGCAGCAGTGCTAGGTGGCACTAATTGGCACCACTGGTGGGCATGGTAGGTGGCACTCGTGGGCATTGATATGTAGCACTCGTAGGCACTGGCAGGCGCAGATGAGGCAGATGTGTCTCCTTCCTCTTCGGGACCGATATCCCTTTGCACATAAGCCGGTGATCGGCTTTTTTTCCTCCTCACACCATAGTTGCCAACATTTGAAAAAAAATTCCAGGGACACTTTGCAGCACAGCTATTAATTAATTACCACACTCACTTCCCCGAAGCTCCACCCACTCCGCAGTATGTACAGGAGAGGAGGAGGAGTGCAGAGGGTATGATGGGGGCAGTGTGTACAGGAGAGGAGGAGGAGTGCAGAGGGTATGATGGGGGCAGTGTGTACAGGAGAGGAGGAGGAGTGCAGAGGGTATGATGGGGGCAGTGTGTACAGGAGAGGAGGAGGAGTGCAGAGGGTATGATGGGGGCAGTGTGTACAGGAGAGGAGGAGGAGTGCAGAGGGTATGATGGGGGCAGTGTGTACAGGAGAGGAGGAGGAGTGCAGAGGGCATGATGGGGGCAGTGTGTACAGGAGAGGAGGAGGAGTGCAGAGGGTATGATGGGGGCAGTGTGTACAGGAGAGGAGGAGGAGTGCAGAGGGTATGATGGGGGCAGTGTGTACAGGAGAGGAGGAGGAGTGCAGAGGGTATGATGGGGGCAGTGTGTACAGGAGAGGAGGAGGAGTGCAGAGGGTATGATGGGGGCAGTGTGTACAGAAGAGGAGGAGGAGGAGTGCAGAGGGTATGATGGGGGCAGTGTGTACAGGAGAGGCGGAGGAGTGCAGAGGGTATGATGGGGGCAGTGTGTACAGGAGAGGAGGAGGAGTGCAGAGGGTATGATGGGGGCAGTGTGTACAGGAGAGGAGGAGGAGTGCAGAGGGTATGATGGGGGCACTGTGTACAGGAGAGGAGGAGGAGTGCAGAGGGTATGATGGGGGCAGTGTGTACAGGAGCGGAGGAGTGCAGAGGGTATGATGGGGGCACTGTGTACAGGAGAGGAGGAGTGCAGAGGGTATGATGGGGCAGTATGTACAGGAGAGGAGGAGTGCAGAGGGTATGATGGGGGCAGTGTGTACAGGAGAGGAGGAGGAGTGCAGAGGGTATGATGGGGGCAGTGTGTACAGGAGAGGAGGAGGAGTGCAGAGGGTATGATGGGGGCAGTATGTACAGGAGAGGATGAGTGCAGAGGGTATGATGGGGCAGTGTGTACAGGAGAGGAGGAGGAGTGCAGAGGGTATGCTGGGGCAGTATGTACAGGAGAGGAGGTATGCTGGGGCAGTATGTACAGGAGAGGAGGAGTGCAGAGGGTATGCTGGGGCAGTATGTACAGGAGAGGAGGAGTGCAGAGGGTATGCTGGGGCAGTATGTACAGGAGAGGAGGAGTGCAGAGGGTATGCTGGGGCAGTATGTACAGGAGAGGAGGAGGAGTGCAGAGGGTATGCTGGGGCAGTATGTACAGGAGAGGAGGAGGAGTGCAGAGGGTATGCTGGGGCAGTATGTACAGGAGAGGAGGAGTGCAGAGGGTATGCTGGGGCAGTATGTACAGGAGAGGAGGAGTGCAGAGGGTATGATGGGCACAGTTAGTACGGGAGAGGAGTTTGGAGGGTATGGCGGTGGCATAATGGGGAGGGATTTCTTGTGGTGTCTATGGGGTAATCAGGAAGTGATGTTGGGAAGATAAGGGAAGGTAAGTGACCATGGAATGATGTCCCTCAGCTGGGGGGGGGGGGGGGTAGGAAGCAGCTTGGAGTGATGTCTGTATGACGTGATCTGGGGGTGATGCAAGCTGGGGGCAGTATGTACAGGAGAGGGGGACTGAGAAGTGGTCAGATAGCGATGTATATAATAAAAAAAAACTCATCCACTAAAAACATTTAAAACAATGAATCATACAACAGTACTAGATGTAAGTACAGATCTATGTAATCCAGTTCATAGCACTCTGTATCCAATCCAATTGCTCAGACTAGATAATGTGGGGTCATTTATAGCCATTCATGTAACCTGTGTGTAAGTGGTGAGTTCACACTTCTGATTGCACAGACTCAGAACCTGTATACATGTACAATCAGAGGTGTGAACTCACCACATACACACACAGGTTACATGAATGGCTATAAATGACCCCACATTATCTAGTCTGAGCAATTGGATTGGATGATGTTTGCACAGAGTGTTCCTGCTTAGAAGTAATCTGCCAAAATGTGTTTGGGCTGCAGACCTCAGCCCCCTCCCCCTCACTATCTCCTTTGATCCTTCTCCTAAGAAAAAATCTCCTTGAAAGTTTGTACTACTATCCACCCTAGGAAACTTCTCCCAGAAAAGTTCAGCTCACTCACCTCCTCCCTTCCTCTGGCCAGCCGACAGGAGCTACAGTGAGCTCCGCCTCCAAAGGTCTCACAGCACACCGCGCTGCTGATTGGAGGGGGAGGCTGAGATAACAAGGACCCCGCACAGCACGAGACTGGAAGGAGGGGAGGGAACAGAAAGGAGCTTTGCATCCCAAACACACACCGCAGGCTCAGGTCCCTGCTGAGACCCAGAAGCCGCACCTGCCTTCCCCAATAGCCGGGACAAGTCCCGGCAGGCTAAATTAGCTGGGACTAGGTCCCAAATAACGGGACTGTCCCTTTAAAAACGGGACAGTTGGCAAGTATGCTCACACTATAAGCGTGAGGAGATTACTGAGCTTTTGTTTACATCACGTGATCAGCTGTCATTGGCTGACAGCTGATCATGTGGTAATGGGCCAGGATCGGCCCCTTACTCGGATCTGTGATCACCTGAGCATTTGTTGGCAATTGTTGGCAATGACACCGTCCTAATCGGTGCGACGCCGCATCTGCTGCTAAGCCCTGGTTCACATTGGAGCGATTTCTCAAACAAATTGATATCAAGTTGCATCCTATTGCCGGCAATGGCACCGCTCCAATCGGTGCGACGCCGACATTGCGGCACCACACCGATTTGCAAAAGAAGTTCCTGCACTACTTTTGCCGATTTCAGGTGCGACTTCAATAGACATCTGTGCATGAAACCACACAGATATCTTCCAAGTAGCACCTGAAATCGCAGCGACCTGCTACTTTGAAATCGCGATACTTCAAGTGAAGAAGAACAATTTCAAAAGTAGCATCAATGTGAACCTGCGCCATCGCTCATGGCGATACCTCATGTGTGATGTGAACACCATTTACATATGTGTGTGCGTGATCTACCTTTATTTTTAACCTTTACACTGTCCCTTTATTATTTTTTTTAATCACAAGAAATGTAAACATCCCTTGTGATAGAAATAAGGCATGACAGGTCCTCTTTATGGAGACATCTGGGATCTATAAGACACTTTTTAGACGTGGAATATTTGGTATAACACAAACCCATATGTTATCAAAAATCTAGTATTATATTGTGTTTGTGCTAAAATAGATTTGAGACCCGCGCTATTGACAAAAGACGTCAACAGCGCGGCTCTCAGGTGCCAACTGGACGTCTTTGGACGTCATTTCAAGTGCAGTACCCGCGCGCGCCCCTGGGGGGCGCGCAGCGGGTAAACACTGTCCCAGCGCATCGCTTGGGAGCCGATGCGTGTACCTGGCGGCCGCGATGTCCGCCGGATACACGCGATCGTTGGTAAGACAGCGGGGACGTGGAGCTCTGTGTGTAAACACAGAGCTCCACGTGCTGTCAGAGGAGAGGAGACCGATCTGTGTCCCTTGTACATAGGGACACAGCATCGGTCACCTCCCCCAGTCACCCCCCTCCCCCCACACAGTTAGAACACACCCAGGGAATACATGTAACCCCTTCCTCACCCCCTAGTGTTAACCCCTTCACTGCCAGTCACATTTATACAGTAATTAGTGCATTTTTATAGCACTGATCGCTGTATAAATGTGAATGGTCCCAAAATTGTGTCAAAAGTGTCCGATACGTCCGCCGCAATATCGCAGTCCCAATAAAAATCGCAGATCGCCGCCATTACTAGTAAAAAAAAAAATAATAAAAAAAAAATCATAATTCTGTTCCCCATTTTGTAGGCGCTATAACTTTTGCACAAACCAGTCGCTTATTGCGATTTTTTTTTTTTTTTTTACAAAAATACGTCGAAAAATATGTATCGGCCTTAACTGAGAAAAAAAATATTTTTTTTTAAAAAAAAATTGGGATATTTATTATAGCAACAAGTAAAAAATATATATATATCTATATCAGTTACCTCCCCCTAATGGCCAATATCCATATGGGGGCCCTGGTTCATATGGGCAAGATCCCCAGCAATGGGGTTTTCACAAACCCGGCCAGGGAGTCAAACGAGCCGGAGACCCCATAGAGGAGTCAGAGGGGGAAGAAGGTTACGACTTAAAGAGGCAAAGAGTCTAACATCTTCCGGTATTTTCAACCTTAGTACTGTAACCCTTAACAAAGCTGAACAAACAATTCTGGACAAGGGTTTGAAGTTTGTTTTACCACGTCAACTAAACAAATTTGAGACCTATATGGATACATATAAGTTTATACGTAAGCTCAACATCAAAAGGTATATGCTTTCCAACCCCATTGTTCAAACCCAGCCGAATACCACAGACTTCAGACATACAGGTCTTTCCAATGCATCTTTGTACAATCCTCCTGGGGGTACGGCTCCATCAATTAAAGTCTTTAGGGACATTGTCCTTAGAGACTTGGATCGTCTCCCCATTAAAAAAACACAATCTAACCATACCCTTAAAGCAGGCCTTGACTCTTTGTGTGACAACAAACAAATTGTCATTAGGCCTGCAGATAAGGGGGGAGGCATAGTGGTCCTCAATAGAACCGACTATTTAGCCGAGATGGACAGAATTTTGGGAGATAGAGACACCTATACTCCCTTAGCGTGTGACCCTAAAAATTCATACCTCAACCAGTTAACTAAACTTATTTCTAAAGGTTACAAGGACGGTATTCTTAATAAAAAAGAGAAACTGTACCTAGTACCCAAGGCTCCAAGAACACCAGTTATTTATTATTTACCGAAAATCCATAAACATCTTACCTGCCCCCCGGGACGTCCTATTGTAAGTGGGATAGATTCCCTTACTTCCCGGGTGGGCAGGTATATTGATTTTTTTCTACAACCTTTAGTTTCCAGGATGCCCTCTCATCTAAAGGACTCCAGACATGTTATTAATTTATTATCTAATTTCAAACCCTCTTCAAATATGTGGCTTGTCACAGCTGACGTTACGTCACTTTATACGGTGATTCCCCACGATCTAGGTTTAGCGGCAGTAGAGTATTACCTTCGTCGGGACTCTGGTCTTTTTGATGAACAAATTTTTTTTATAATGGAGTTATTGCATTTTGCTGCGACTAGAAATTATTTCTGGTTTCAAAACCAATTCTACCGGCAAGATAGGGGCGTGGCTATGGGGGCAAAATACGCCCCCAGCCTGGCCAACTTATTTATGGCCATGTGGGAGGAGGATGTCGTCTATGTTTGCCGACAACCCCAGCTTAAGCTGTGGGTCAGGTACATTGACGACATCCTCCTCCTATGGGATGGCCCCCTTATGGAGCTTCAATCTTTTATGTCTTTTCTCAACAACAACGAGAGAGGCATTCACCTCAATTTTGAGGCAAGTCAATCTAGCATCAATTTTCTAGATCTTACAATTTTTGTCCAGGATGATGGTTTCTGTACGAGTACCTTCTTTAAAGGCACAGACAGAAACTCTTACATCCCCACGGATAGTTGCCATCATGACTCTTGGCTAAAATCTGTGCCTAAAAGCCAGTTTCTGCGTATTAAACGCAATTGTTCCAACGAGTCAGATTTTTTGGTACAATCTGATATCTTGATGAATAGATTTTTGGAAAAAGGTTATGACCAGGGTACCCTTACATCCACATTAAATGAGGTTAAAGGTATTGACAGGATCGATTTGTTGAAAAATAAACCACGTGACAACAGTAGAATGCCTGTTGTTCCCTTTGTTACTACTTTTTCCACCCAGCATTTTAGTGTTAAAAAACTTTTAAAAAAACATTGGCACATCCTTAAAAATGACCCAATTTTGGGCCCTGTCTTGCCAGACAACCCACAGGTGATTTTTAAGGGGGGTTCGGCCTTGAGACACAAATTGGCCCCCAATGTTCTCGAGCCACCGGTCATTAAAACTACCTTTCTCAATTCATTTACCGGTTTCTATCAGTGTAGGAAATGCCGGGTGTGTTCCATCAGTGGTTGTGAACATAGAAGAACACACCTTTTTGTCTCCACGGTCACAGGTGAACAACACACTATCAAACCTTTTATTACGTGTGCGACCGAAGGGGTGGTCTACTTACTCCAGTGCCCATGTGGGCTCCAGTATGTGGGCAGAACCAAGAGAGCCCTCTCAGTGAGACTTAATGAACACATTAGCAATATCTTAGCCGGTTATGTGAACCATTCGGTTTCTAAACATTACCGTTTGGTTCATAACAGGGACCCTTCAAAAACTATTTTCTTGGGGATTGATAGATATGCTCCACATTGGCGTGGCAGTCCACTAGTGAGGAGCATCTCTAAATCTGAAATGCAGTGGATCCATAGGATTAAGAGTTATACTCCCTATGGACTCAACATAGAGGTTGATGTCAATGCCTTTATTGACAATTCTTAAATAGAACATTTTTTAATCATTCTGTTTGATTTATTCAGTCATTTGTGAACTCGATCTGGGTGACGGGGTGATCTACAAGATGACCTTTGGGAGTTTTATTTTATTTTTTCTATTTTCTCCCTATTTTTAATTTTTTAATATTTTACACATTTGACCAAAGATGGTCCTGCTATTCACTGGTCCATATCAATGTTCACTTTATAATATAATTCTATTTATTTAGATGCATTTTTGGTATATTTTTCACAATACACCATTAGATTTATGTCACATTGTAACATAATTTTTTGTATATTTATACTATTCTCAATTAATTATCATCTAATCATTTTTTCTTGGAGCTCGTGCACTCACAGCACAATTTTTATCACATTTTATATTTATGCATTATTTATTTGCATTTAATTAATGCATCTTATTCACAATTTATATATAAAATATTTGGCTATTGTCATGCTAAATTTTGACAATATTTTTCAATTTTTTATTTTTATACACCTTTTTCCTATTTGTTTCACTATTACTTTTCATATATATTTATTAGTGTCATAGTGTCTTTTTTTTTTCTCTTGATTTTTAGAGAATAATCACAAATAGTTTCTCATTTAAGATGATCAAACTTCCTTAATATAAATTTGTATATAATTGGTATAGCTGAATGAGTTCCTTACACATTTGGACCTGCACTGCTATTCACCTATTTTACCACAAGATGGCCATCTAGCTTATGTTATGTCAAAGCCTTTCCTGGTTTTGTTTTTTATGCGTTCCAGCATGGCCTTCTTGGCGGTCACTTAGCCCGTGACTCAGATCGAGGCTTGGTTTTAGCCTATTTATATGTGTGGTGTCAGCACGTCGCCCGTGCCCCTTGATGACGTCAACTTGTGACGAAACGTGCGTCGGGAAGGTAGCGTGCTGACGCAAGACGTTTTGTTCGTTCCGTGTGGACGGGCGATTGCTAGAGCCGGCCGGCTTCTATCTATTATCCTGCTTTTAAACCTGTAAGTGTACTATTTTTTAAATAAATCCCTCAACTTGCATACTTCACTATGTGGGCATTATCGTTTTTTCCATGCACCCACTGATCTTTACATACCGGAGGACCTGTAGGATATATCACTGCGAGAGGATTTTAAAGGCCCTGGCTAGGGGTTTAGCCACATGTTTATATTGCCTACGTTCTGGTAAGCCTTTTAAAATTAGGGTGTTCTGGTGGTGGTGGTCCCTTGAGTCACGAATAACTTGTACACACTGGTCCTGCTGTACTTCACCATTGAGTTCCTTCTTTTTGTGTGTGACACGCCGTGATCCTGTGGCTCTTGGATTGGGAAGTTTCAACATCTACCCCCTTGTCATCCCCCTACGAGGACCATCAAAAGGCCCTGGCTGGGGTTTGCAGCCGCAAGCTGGTTATTGCTTGCCATTTGGTAAGCCTCCATTTTTTATCTAGTGGTGTTGGTTATCGTCTATGTTTTCAACAGTCTATTCATTATTGAAGAACCTGCCTGTAATGATCGTTGATTGATACAAAGACTCTTTTTGCCAGTCATTGGTTTTATTCCTCTTTCATTTAGGGGTTTTCTTTGCATCCACAACATTCTCAATATCTTTTTATTATCAACTGTTTGTCTAGTTTAGTTTTTTATTAATAGCGCAACATTCTCCCTGTTTCTTATGTGATTTGTGTTTGTATGACACTGTTATGTTGCAGCTTAGCTAGTCAATTTAAATGTTAAAGCGCGGTATTTTTTCTTTTTCTGTTACTAGTTGTTTACATACAATTATTACTGCAGCTTTTGTTGAGTTTAGTGGGGTCACTCCATTTACCCATATATTATGGATATTTTTTCATACAGAGCTTCGAGGAAGGTAGACACTTCCGGAGTCTTTGAGTCCTATAAGGAAGATGAGGGTGACCTTAATGGCATCTTCACCAGACTTAAAAATCTTACCGTATCTGAGACTCACACTCAATGGGACATAGCTTACCTAGAGACCTACGTCAAACAAAGTATGGTACCTAGAAGTCTGAGGTGGGAAGTTCCCCCTCAGAAGGGGGATATAGAACTTACCGATTGGTATAAATACTTTAATGATGCAGGGGTTAAGTTCCTCCAGTTTTTGATTGGGAGGAAACTCCACAAACTGACCAAACTGGATGATGAAATTAAATTAATTGAAGAGAAACTCAAACCTCTCCGTGATACCCCTGAATTTAAAGAAAAATCCCAAATATTATCCAACTATCTAGAAAAAGAGGATAGAGACCAAAAAAATAAGAAAAAGAAAAAGTATAATAGGGACTTGATAGACTATCATGATCAAGTGGTCTTTGCCTGGCAAAGAAAAATCCTAGCCGATAATGTTGCTGAGACTATGGAAACCAACCAACTCGATACGCCTTTATTGGCACAACAGGCAATATTTCCCCACCCTCATGCTAATCTTTTTTCTCATACTCGCCCTTTTGATGGATCTCCCTTTAGAGCCCCTAAGGGGAATAAAGGGCATTCATCATCCCAACAATATTCCCTTCCCCAAAGGACAGCTAAAGGCAATCAGAACTCTAAGAATGTGAGAGGTCGCAATTCCTCTATCCCTCAGAACTCCCAACCTGTTAGAGCCTCTCAACCGAGAACACAGGGCTATCCCGTTAATATGGGTGTCCCACCACCTTATGTACCACCTTATAGGGGTGTGCCTTTCCCATACCCTCCCCCCTATGGATATGGTACTGGCCCCACTCATTTTGAACCACCTCCTGTGGCTAATAGGAACACTGATTACCAGGTAGACATCCAAAATAGATTCTATCCTCTCCGTGATAGAGATGGCCCCACTGATACTTATGCTAAGGAGATTACTCCTTATCATGGTAATCCAAGGGGGATTAATCCATCTTCTCAGTTACCTCCCCCTAATGGCCAATATCCATATGGGGGCCCTGGTTCATATGGGCAAGATCCCCAGCAATGGGGTTTTCACAAACCCGGCCAGGGAGTCAAACGAGCCGGAGACCCCATAGAGGAGTCAGAGGGGGAAGAAGGTTACGACTTAAAGAGGCAAAGAGTCTAACATCTTCCGGTATTTTCAACCTTAGTACTGTAACCCTTAACAAAGCTGAACAAACAATTCTGGACAAGGGTTTGAAGTTTGTTTTACCACGTCAACTAAACAAATTTGAGACCTATATGGATACATATAAGTTTATACGTAAGCTCAACATCAAAAGGTATATGCTTTCCAACCCCATTGTTCAAACCCAGCCGAATACCACAGACTTCAGACATACAGGTCTTTCCAATGCATCTTTGTACAATCCTCCTGGGGGTACGGCTCCATCAATTAAAGTCTTTAGGGACATTGTCCTTAGAGACTTGGATCGTCTCCCCATTAAAAAAACACAATCTAACCATACCCTTAAAGCAGGCCTTGACTCTTTGTGTGACAACAAACAAATTGTCATTAGGCCTGCAGATAAGGGGGGAGGCATAGTGGTCCTCAATAGAACCGACTATTTAGCCGAGATGGACAGAATTTTGGGAGATAGAGACACCTATACTCCCTTAGCGTGTGACCCTAAAAATTCATACCTCAACCAGTTAACTAAACTTATTTCTAAAGGTTACAAGGACGGTATTCTTAATAAAAAAGAGAAACTGTACCTAGTACCCAAGGCTCCAAGAACACCAGTTATTTATTATTTACCGAAAATCCATAAACATCTTACCTGCCCCCCGGGACGTCCTATTGTAAGTGGGATAGATTCCCTTACTTCCCGGGTGGGCAGGTATATTGATTTTTTTCTACAACCTTTAGTTTCCAGGATGCCCTCTCATCTAAAGGACTCCAGACATGTTATTAATTTATTATCTAATTTCAAACCCTCTTCAAATATGTGGCTTGTCACAGCTGACGTTACGTCACTTTATACGGTGATTCCCCACGATCTAGGTTTAGCGGCAGTAGAGTATTACCTTCGTCGGGACTCTGGTCTTTTTGATGAACAAATTTTTTTTATAATGGAGTTATTGCATTTTGCTGCGACTAGAAATTATTTCTGGTTTCAAAACCAATTCTACCGGCAAGATAGGGGCGTGGCTATGGGGGCAAAATACGCCCCCAGCCTGGCCAACTTATTTATGGCCATGTGGGAGGAGGATGTCGTCTATGTTTGCCGACAACCCCAGCTTAAGCTGTGGGTCAGGTACATTGACGACATCCTCCTCCTATGGGATGGCCCCCTTATGGAGCTTCAATCTTTTATGTCTTTTCTCAACAACAACGAGAGAGGCATTCACCTCAATTTTGAGGCAAGTCAATCTAGCATCAATTTTCTAGATCTTACAATTTTTGTCCAGGATGATGGTTTCTGTACGAGTACCTTCTTTAAAGGCACAGACAGAAACTCTTACATCCCCACGGATAGTTGCCATCATGACTCTTGGCTAAAATCTGTGCCTAAAAGCCAGTTTCTGCGTATTAAACGCAATTGTTCCAACGAGTCAGATTTTTTGGTACAATCTGATATCTTGATGAATAGATTTTTGGAAAAAGGTTATGACCAGGGTACCCTTACATCCACATTAAATGAGGTTAAAGGTATTGACAGGATCGATTTGTTGAAAAATAAACCACGTGACAACAGTAGAATGCCTGTTGTTCCCTTTGTTACTACTTTTTCCACCCAGCATTTTAGTGTTAAAAAACTTTTAAAAAAACATTGGCACATCCTTAAAAATGACCCAATTTTGGGCCCTGTCTTGCCAGACAACCCACAGGTGATTTTTAAGGGGGGTTCGGCCTTGAGACACAAATTGGCCCCCAATGTTCTCGAGCCACCGGTCATTAAAACTACCTTTCTCAATTCATTTACCGGTTTCTATCAGTGTAGGAAATGCCGGGTGTGTTCCATCAGTGGTTGTGAACATAGAAGAACACACCTTTTTGTCTCCACGGTCACAGGTGAACAACACACTATCAAACCTTTTATTACGTGTGCGACCGAAGGGGTGGTCTACTTACTCCAGTGCCCATGTGGGCTCCAGTATGTGGGCAGAACCAAGAGAGCCCTCTCAGTGAGACTTAATGAACACATTAGCAATATCTTAGCCGGTTATGTGAACCATTCGGTTTCTAAACATTACCGTTTGGTTCATAACAGGGACCCTTCAAAAACTATTTTCTTGGGGATTGATAGATATGCTCCACATTGGCGTGGCAGTCCACTAGTGAGGAGCATCTCTAAATCTGAAATGCAGTGGATCCATAGGATTAAGAGTTATACTCCCTATGGACTCAACATAGAGGTTGATGTCAATGCCTTTATTGACAATTCTTAAATAGAACATTTTTTAATCATTCTGTTTGATTTATTCAGTCATTTGTGAACTCGATCTGGGTGACGGGGTGATCTACAAGATGACCTTTGGGAGTTTTATTTTATTTTTTCTATTTTCTCCCTATTTTTAATTTTTTAATATTTTACACATTTGACCAAAGATGGTCCTGCTATTCACTGGTCCATATCAATGTTCACTTTATAATATAATTCTATTTATTTAGATGCATTTTTGGTATATTTTTCACAATACACCATTAGATTTATGTCACATTGTAACATAATTTTTTGTATATTTATACTATTCTCAATTAATTATCATCTAATCATTTTTTCTTGGAGCTCGTGCACTCACAGCACAATTTTTATCACATTTTATATTTATGCATTATTTATTTGCATTTAATTAATGCATCTTATTCACAATTTATATATAAAATATTTGGCTATTGTCATGCTAAATTTTGACAATATTTTTCAATTTTTTATTTTTATACACCTTTTTCCTATTTGTTTCACTATTACTTTTCATATATATTTATTAGTGTCATAGTGTCTTTTTTTTTCTCTTGATTTTTAGAGAATAATCACAAATAGTTTCTCATTTAAGATGATCAAACTTCCTTAATATAAATTTGTATATAATTGGTATAGCTGAATGAGTTCCTTACACATTTGGACCTGCACTGCTATTCACCTATTTTACCACAAGATGGCCATCTAGCTTATGTTATGTCAAAGCCTTTCCTGGTTTTGTTTTTTATGCGTTCCAGCATGGCCTTCTTGGCGGTCACTTAGCCCGTGACTCAGATCGAGGCTTGGTTTTAGCCTATTTATATGTGTGGTGTCAGCACGTCGCCCGTGCCCCTTGATGACGTCAACTTGTGACGAAACGTGCGTCGGGAAGGTAGCGTGCTGACGCAAGACGTTTTGTTCGTTCCGTGTGGACGGGCGATTGCTAGAGCCGGCCGGCTTCTATCTATTATCCTGCTTTTAAACCTGTAAGTGTACTATTTTTTAAATAAATCCCTCAACTTGCATACTTCACTATGTGGGCATTATCGTTTTTTCCATGCACCCACTGATCTTTACATACCGGAGGACCTGTAGGATATATCACTGCGAGAGGATTTTAAAGGCCCTGGCTAGGGGTTTAGCCACATGTTTATATTGCCTACGTTCTGGTAAGCCTTTTAAAATTAGGGTGTTCTGGTGGTGGTGGTCCCTTGAGTCACGAATAACTTGTACACACTGGTCCTGCTGTACTTCACCATTGAGTTCCTTCTTTTTGTGTGTGACACGCCGTGATCCTGTGGCTCTTGGATTGGGAAGTTTCAACATCTACCCCCTTGTCATCCCCCTACGAGGACCATCAAAAGGCCCTGGCTGGGGTTTGCAGCCGCAAGCTGGTTATTGCTTGCCATTTGGTAAGCCTCCATTTTTTATCTAGTGGTGTTGGTTATCGTCTATGTTTTCAACAGTCTATTCATTATTGAAGAACCTGCCTGTAATGATCGTTGATTGATACAAAGACTCTTTTTGCCAGTCATTGGTTTTATTCCTCTTTCATTTAGGGGTTTTCTTTGCATCCACAACATTCTCAATATCTTTTTATTATCAACTGTTTGTCTAGTTTAGTTTTTTATTAATAGCGCAACATTCTCCCTGTTTCTTATGTGATTTGTGTTTGTATGACACTGTTATGTTGCAGCTTAGCTAGTCAATTTAAATGTTAAAGCGCGGTATTTTTTCTTTTTCTGAAAAAATATATATATATTTTTAAAATTGTCGCTCTTTTTTTGTTTATAGCGCAAAAAATAAAAAACGCAGAGGTGATCAAATACCACCAAAAGAAAGCTCTATTTGTGGGGAAAAAAGGACGCCAATTTTGTTTGGGAGCCACGTCGCACGACCGCGCAAATGTCAGTTAAAGTGACGCAGTGCCGGAAGCTGAAATTTCGCCTGGAAACGAAGGGGGTTTATGTGCCCAGTAAGCAAGTGGTTAAACAATTGCAAGCATATTTTGTGACATATCAAATTACATCGGCCATCATTTATTTTGAGATGCCCTTTGCTTATGGAAAATATATCATTGTTTCGGGGTTTAACCACTTCAATACCGGAGACTTTCACCCCTTCCTGCCCGGGACAATTTTGTCGCACTTTGAATGACAATTGCGCAGTCATACAAGACTGTACCCAAACTACATTTTTATAATTTTTTTCCCACAAATAGATATTTCTTTTGGTGGTATTTGATCACCTCTGCGTTTTTTTATTTTTTGCTAAAGAAACTAAAAAAGACAGACATTTAAAAAAATAAATTCAAGTTTTTCTTTGTTTCTGTTATAAAATATTGTCTTCTCCTTCACTGACGGGCACTGATGAGTCGACACTGATATGTAGAATTGATGGGCACTGATATGCAGCACTGATGGGCACTGATATGCAGCACTGATAGGCGACACTGATATGCAGCACTGATGGGCGCTGATAGGTGGCACTGATATGCAGCATTGATGGGCATTGACAGGTGGCACTGATATGCAGCACTGAGTGGCCAGGTACTGACAGGTGTTAATGCTGGGCATTGATTGGCACTGTGATGGACACTGGCAATATGGTGGGCACTGATTGGCACTTTTTTAGGCACTGATTGGCAGCTAATGGGTACATTTGATGGGGGGCTGTGCTGATAATCAATTTGCTGATTATCAGCACAGACCCCCCCTCTGACAGGGAGAGCCGCCGATCGTCTCTCCCTGTCAGCGCGAACCTGAGGAATGCCATTTCCTGGCACTTCCTGGTTCACGTGATGATCAGCTGTGATTGGTCACAGCTGATCACATGGTAAGAAGCCTCTGTCAGAGGCTGCTTACCACGATCTGAGATGCTGCATGTCAGACTGACACGCCGCGATCGCCGCAATCCCCCACGGTGGCATGCTGGCATGTTATCCTGCTGGACGTCATATGACGCTCAGTCAGGATAATAGAACCACTTCACGGCCGTCAATCTGCTATAGGCCGGGTGGTTAAAGTAACTTTTTAGCAAGAAATATTGATGCCAACTTATGTGAAAAAATATAAAAATTGCTCCGATAGAGAAGGTTAAACACGGAGAGATTTATGTTCTCTTCCTGCGCTGTGTGACATCCATTATATGGACAGGAAGGGAAAATCTCTCTCATATCACAAAGCTGAAGCTCTATCCAAAACTGAGGAGCCAATTACCTAGAGCCATTTTTTTATTTTAGCTGACGTGGGGGGGGGGGGGGGTAAAACCTCTGTATTTTGCCACCTGTGTCTCATTAGGGGGATTGCCCGTCACTTCCTGTCCTGTAGACACAACAGGAAGTGAGAGGAAATCCCGTTTTAGATGTCACAGTGACCCCATTGGAAGTTTTCTCCTCTGTTCTTCTTCTGGTGACAACACAAAATGTTGGATGTCCTCTCAGTTTTATTCCCGGTGACATTGGTGATCAGGACACAGAGAGGGAGAATCTCCCTAATGAGGACACAGATGGCAATACAAACCTGACAGAGGATCAAACCCCTCACCACTCCATCCTAATCTGAAATACAAGTTATATTTCCCATCACACAGATGAGACTGAGCACAGCGCCCCCTCCAGGATGAGATCTATAAGAGGAAATAGGTGTGATGAGTGAGAAGGTGAAATGTATTGTCAGCTGATACATTGTAATGTCTTCTGACCCCCCTGACCTCTCCGTCCAATCATCAGCTCCGTACACAAGATCAATAAAGATCCTTCAGAGCCTGGAGAGCCGTATTGTCATCTTCACACAGACAGGACATGGTTGTCACTTCCACAATACTTCTACCTTTATCACTAAACATTGATTTCTACCATTCTATACAACACTTGGAGGAAATCCCCCCACTGACAAGATGTCATCTATATTGTCCTCTACTTACCACACTCCACCCCTGACACCCCCAGAATAATCAGGATGAGGGGGGTCATCATCTTCATCCTCCCCGCTGTCATCTATAGAGAGACCCCAAAACACGACAACCTCCACTTCACCCAGATCAGGACAGTCTGTGTACAGGAAGGCGGAGCTCTGTGCTGATTGGTGGAGGCTTCCTCTCTCTCCAATAGGAAAATGATTACATAGAGGATCACCAGTTACCAGGCAGAATAACATAACGAAGGTTGGAGATGAGAAGCCACAAAGTGAAAGTGAAACCTGCAGACATTCCACCAATAGAGTTCTAGGAATCCCCCAAATCATTTCCTAATGGGAGAGATTCACAGGAGGAGACCAATCACAGGAGGAGACCAATCACAGGAGGAGACCAATCACAGGAGGGATCTCTACTTATTCATCTACAGAGAACCCTCCACACCAGAGAAGGAGCTTACAATCTAATGACCCCCCACTGACATACAGACACACTCAGGACAATGCCGGTGGAATCCGATCATCTAGAACAGGGGTGTCCAAGCCAGGGACAGGGCAGGACAAGCCAGGGACAGGGCAGGACAAGCCAGGGACAGAGCATGACAAGCCATGGACAGGGCAGGACAAGCCAGGGACAGGGCAGGACAAGCCAGGGACAGGGCAGGACAAGCCAGGGACAGGGCAGGACAAGCCAGGGACAGGGCAGGACAAGCCAGGGACAGAGCAGGACAAGCCAGGGACAGGGCAGGACAAGCCAGGGACAGGGCAGGGCAAGCCAGGGACAGGACAGGACAAGCCAGGGACAGGACAGGACAAGCCAGGGACAGGACAAGCCAGGGACAGGGCAGGACAAGCCAGGGACAGGGCAGGACAAGCCAGGGACAGGGCAGGACAAGCCAGGGCAGGACAAGCCAGGGACAGGGCAGGACAAGCCAGGGACAGGGCAGGACAAGCCAGGGACAGGGCAGGACAAGCCAGGGACAGAGCATGACAAGCCAGGGACAGGGCAGGACAAGCCAGGGACAGGGCAGGACAAGCCAGGGACAGGGCAGGACAAGCCAGGGACAGGGCAGGACAAGCCAGGGACAGGGCAGGACAAGCCAGGGTCTGGATAATATGGAGGACTCATCTGATGCTGTACAAGGATAGTATCACACCTCCCAACTTTATGAGATGGGAATGAGGGACATCTATTAGCAAAAGTATGTAGGGATAGGACACACCCCCGCCCTTCACCACTTCCCATCAGCGCTATACCCGAATGACGGCTACAGCGCGGATCTCCCCTTTGCACGCTCCCCCTCACTGGGACTCGGGTGATCAAAGATCCGAGTAAGGGGACGATCCTGGCCCCCGGCCCCTTACCACGTGATCAGCTGATCACGTGATGTAAACAAATGCTCTGCAATTGTTTTTTTTTTTCTCCTCATGCTGACAGCGTGAAGAGAAAAAAAGCTGATCAAAAAGCTTTTGTGCAAGGGACATCGGTCCCGAAGAGGAAGAGGCACCTTATCTGTGCCCACCAGTATCACCTGCCAGTGCAAAGTAGTGCCACCTATCAATGCCCACCAGTGGTGCCAATCAGTGCTGCCTACCAGTACTGATCAGTGCCCATCATTGCCGCCCATCACTGCCCCTCAGTGCCACCCATCAGTGCCACCTCTCAGTGCCCACCAGTGCCGCCTATCAGTGCCACCTTATTGGTGCTCATCAGTGCAGCCTCATCAGCATACATCAATGAAGGAGAAAAAATACCCGTTTGCAAAATTTTATAACAAAATATAAAACTGTTTTGTATTTATTAATTTTTTTAACAAAAAATAAAAACCGCAGAGGTGATCAAATACCACCAAAAGAAAGCTCTATTTGTGGGAAATAAATGATAAAAATGTAATTTGGGTACAGTGTTGTATGACTGCGCCGCAATTTTTTTTTATGTTAGCAGCTACAAACACTGTAGCTGCTGACTTTTAATAAGGACACTTACCTGTCCTAGGCGCCCGAGATGTCGCCCCCCCCCCCCCCCCCCCCCCTGAGGCTGATCCCTCAATCATCGCAGGTCCCAGCGCCGTCATCCTCACTAAGAGAGACAGGCAGTGGAGCCTTGCGGCTTCACTGCCCGTTTCCTACTGCGCATGCGCAAGTCACGCAGTGCTTTATGAATGGGCGGCTGTTTTCTGGGATACACACAGTTCCCAGAAGACAGCACACCCCATTCTCCAGAAGACAACGCGAGGAGGACAAGAATGAAGACCAGCGCGGACTAGGAAGACGCAGATTAGGAAGATCTGCCTAGCCTGCCATTTCTGGTAAGTAAAACATTTTTTCTTAAAAAAAAATTTTTGGGAGCATTTTTATGTCTTTTTTTTTTTAGGGTGGACCTCAGCTTTAAGTGCCGACTAAGCAAGTGGTTAAAGGAAAATAATAAAAAAAATGACAAGGTAAACAAACCCACAAGTGCTTCTTTTTTACACTGGCTTTAGAAATTTACAAATGCAGCAATATAGAAATTGGATGAAAGGTTTAGCGCTGGGAAACACTTATTAAAAGATAAAAAGTGCATTTTATATACAACTATATGGATCAGACCCAAATGAGGGACAAATGAGGAGGAAAGAGGGACAGAGAGACGTTGTTCCAAATACGGGAAGTTGGTATCTATGTAGTATCTGCATGGTGGTCGGTGTTCTGCCAATGAGTGTCCTCCCCCGGGGGATTATGCCCCCCCTGTACTGCGCAGGCGCGGTGCTTGCACAGTACGACCCTGAACTGAGCCTCCGAAAATATCTGAACATGTAGAGCATAGAGTCAGCTCTAGACGGCGCCTGCGTGGACCTCGCTGTAAGTGGCCAGCCGGCCTCACATCCTCGCTTCGCTCGCTCGGCCTCCTGGCTCTTTTTTTAACATGCTCCACGGGGATGGTAAGGAATGAGCCTGGATGTCAGAAGTGTAGCACATTTTGGTGTGCGCAGGCGCCCTCTAGAGCTGACTCAGCTTTACATGTTCGGCTATTTTCGGAGGCAAGCGCCACACCTGCGCAGTACAGGGGGGACCTTATCCAACGAGGGACCTTTTTCGGCAAGACACCGGCACTGAGAAGCACAGACACACTTGGAGGGATGCCGGGCTGCCATGTTTGTACTGGCACTGATAACAACAAATTCAGAGACTACCAATAGTGCCAGGCAAGTAAATGTCACATGGGCTGGATTTAGGTGGGTGCTGGGGTGGGCTGCACCCCCCTCTCAAATTTCAATTGCACCCCCAAAGCCCCTGACCCACAACCTGCTCTCTACATATACCAGGGTTCCTGTGCGGATAATCGCCACTGCAGGACCACACCTGTTTCCACAGCCGCAATCACCCGCACAGAAAAATCGTTCTGGATGGGTGCGGGTGCCATTAAACCTAATGCAATGCCAAAAGCACTGGAAATTGCTCCCGCATGGGAACTGCACTGCACTTGTGGTTCCTCTGCAAGCTGCGATTTCTAAAATGCTGCAGGAACCTTTTCCCTGCATTTCAGGAGGCATGACACGTGTGCGAGTATAATAATATAATGTAATATACAGAGTGCTCCCATACATAGACAGCTGATATTTGTTACACTTATCTTTTCCCTGGCTGTGCCCTTCATGTAAAAGATTACTTCCCTCCTCTACTAAGCCTTGGCTCACACTGCCATGACTTCATAGTCACGAAACTTTGAATCCAACATCCTTGCACGACTTCATCGTGGCTTACATATGATTTCTTTAACAGAAGTCAATACAAGTCATGCTGAAGTCGCACCAAAAGTAGTGCAGGAATCTTTTTCTAAGTCAAAGCGACTTGAGTCACACGGATTAGAACGATTCCATTGCCATTCTTGGGGCACGACTTGTTATGCAATTTTGAACACTCAAGTCGCATGACAAGTCTTGGCAGTGTAAACAGCACCACCTGCTGGAGAATCTGTATAATGACAAACGTGATTTACAGGAAACTGCATGACTTCACATAACAGTGGAGAGCGGCCATCATCCAGCTCAGCACAGAGAAGTCTTATACTGCCACCTACTGATCTAATGTAGTACTGTAACAGCATATACACATTATATATAAAAAAAAACACAGTAGTAGAAGAATATGCCTAGGTTCACACTGCTGCGAATTCAAAATCGCGGTAAAATGCGTGATTTTACTGCGATTTCGCGGCTGCAATTTTGCCGCGATTTCGGCCGCAATTTAATGTAAATCGCGGCCCGAAATCGCAAATAGTAGTACAGGAACTACTTTTTGAAATCGCAGATGCGGCGTCGCACTGATTAGGACAGTGCCATTGCCGACAATTGCCGCCGATTTGAGATGCGATTTGACATGTCAAATCGCATCTCAAATCATTCCAAATCGTACCCAGTGTGAACCAGGGCTCAATTCAAGTCATACAGAGCGTTCTCATTGCAGGGACTGGCTTACTTCAAACAGTGGTTTTAGCCCGGATTGCTGACCAAAGCCTCATACACACGGTCGGACTTCAAACAAACTTTTCCATGGATTTTTGTTTGAAGGGCGTTGGCCGTGAACTTGTATAGCATACACACGCATGACTTTTTCAGCAAACTTTCTCGAAATCACGTGTTTTTTCTGCTCTTTACCGCCACCCTTTGGTCAACTTCTGCTATTGTGGATTGATTTTAACATTGGTTCTGGGCAATGCGTATTTAAACTTCGGACTAAAGTCCAATGGATTTCTGTACACGCGGCAGGACTTTGCACCGTAGGATTTTTGTTGCCGAACTTTTTTCCGATGAAAACCGAAAAAGTTTGTCCGATGGAGCGTACACACGGTCGGATTTTATTTGAAAATCTGGGAATTTAGAAGTTTGTTGTCAAAAAGTCCGACCGTGCGTATGGGGCTTTAGACTGTCAAATCCAACAAACCAAAAATGTTTTTTCTCTTATTGTCCGTGGACGGACACAGCTCCTTAAATGTTGACAAGTGGGTTATGTTCCCTGTTTACAGGAGAGGACTAGGCAGAAACATGTTGGATAATGAAATACATGTTACTTTAACAGAGTTGAACAGCCCCGCCCAGGGGGCGGTCCCTCCAGACATAACCCTACTCCCTGCAGTATGCAGCATCAGTTTCGTTCTGAATAGCAAAGGAGATGGATGATGGATGGCTCCCTTTGGGCCCACGCTCTGAGGAAATTTTTATTTTATTTTTTCTTGAAAGAATTCTGTCAACTGTCGGCTGAGAGACAGGCTGGATATATAGATCCTTGTAATCTACTCAGTCCAGCCAGCGAGCGTGAGCACACCTTTGCAAAGAGGCTGGGTCTGCCACGACATACCCCATGACTCCTGGGGTGGCCGGTGAGCTTTGCTCCGAGGTCCACACATGACTGGGCTGTGGTGTTGTCTCACTCACAGTGGACCGGGCCGACAGCTACCTCCATTGCGGTTTTAGGCCTGTCAGGAATAGATAAGTACAGTCCCTCCCGCTTCGGTGGGTTGGTACGGCTGGGCATTTCTGGGGTTCGGGGGTCCTCCTATCCTCCCTTCTCTTTTCCCTCTGCTGCATTATATTACTGAAGTGGGGCACCTTACTGAGGGGACTGCGGTATGTTTATTTTTACTGCTGGGGTCTTTTTAAAAGAGAAGTTTGGACACTGTTTAGCCTCTTTGGGCTTTCACTGTTCAAAATGCTGCGTTTTGCCGCCATTGTTGCAGAGCTGTTGCCATTTTTTGGGTGATTTTCAGTTACTATTGAAAATCCCATTGGCGGCCATTTTGTTGAAGCCGCGCTATGGCGCAGGTTACTATTGCGGTCGGCCATCTTGTGCTGGTCCTTACGGCGTGCAGCACAGGTCTCCTCATAGTTTACCTTGCGGTTTTCCTCCTCTCACACACGCTGTCACACGTACTGAGGATGGGCCGGCGGTGCTGTGCAGTCTTTTCCTGCGATGGTGAGTCCCCATTTCCCAGATAGAAAAACTAATCCGTCGAGGAGGGCCCACCCCTCCCCAACTTGCTTACTCGTCCTCCATCAAAACCCAGGATCTTGGACCCAACTAAAGGAGCCCCCACATCCCAGCGCCCAATTTGGGGAGGGGGGACAAAACGGCCTCCATCAGACCCTCCCCGACCAAAATCCGGCCCATAGAAAATAGGGGCCCCGCTCAACTAGGAATCTCCCCATCCAAGCTGAAGGAGAAGAGACCACAGCTGCACAATGAGATCCGGCCCAGTCAAGGGGCCAACCCCAGCGGTGGAAAAAACAACCTGAGCTGAACAGGTGCGTGGGGATCCATGTATTAATTCCCAAAAGAAAAACAAGGGAATAAAAACTGAATAAAAAAAACAACAAAGAAGCACACAAAATACAGACAAACAGACAACGATGGGGGATAGTAGAAAGTCGAGAAAAAGAAAGAAGAGGAAAATTATTAGACTGGCTGACCAGTTGGTCCAGGGCCTTCTCTATGTCTGTGATGCCACACGGGGCATTCTTGATGTCCAGAGCCTCTGTTTTGGTGGTGGCTTTTCGCCGCCTCATTTGGCTGAATTGCTGGTCTGCTGACCTGGCATCTTAACATGCCCTGGCTGATTTACCCTTCAGTGGTGGGAGGTTTTTTGGTAACTCGTTGGATGACATTATCAGGGATGTCACTGGGGGTGAGAGCACTCTCCTCCCTCAGTCCACCAGGGGAAAGGAGCCATGCCATGGGCGGGTCCTTCAGTCCCCACTCAGAAGCGGTATTTTTGGGTTGACCCTCCCGGGCTGACTAAAGGCTCAACTGGGGGACTGAAATGTCCCTGGGTGCGTAAGCCGAACACGCCGGCACCCTATCCTGCCAATGTATGTAGCCTCCCCCTGCCCATAACTTGGGTAGGGGCAGGGCTTTGCAGGTTCACAGCCTGGTGAACCTCCCTGTTTGCTGACCAGTGGGTCTGTGGGGTGGTCTCTTCGGAGTATTAGATAGGGTTCCTTCCTATCCACCGAACAGATTTTTTCCCTCGAGTCTTGCAGTTTGTGGGTCTGCCCTGAGGCAGTGTGGCGTTTGCAAAGCTGCGGAGTAATTTTTACCTGTCCTGCAGGACTAGAGGTTTGAGAGATTCTATCCGAATCTGTTCTCGGTCCCAAAGATGGACGGGGTCCGAACGATTTTGGGCTTCAAGGGCCTAAAATGCCTTTGTGAATGATGGGTAGTTCCGCACGGAATTCATTTGTTCGGTGGTAGCTGCACTCCATCCGGGGGACTTTCTGGCGTCCTTGGACATCAAGGACGCATACATGCATGTCCAATTTTGCGTAAGTCACAGAGATTCTGTGCTTCGCGATTGGGGAGGTCCACTGTCAGTTTGTGGCCCTTCCTTTTGATCTAGCATCAGCACCAAGAGTTTTCACCAGGGTGCTTGCTTGCACTTATCCTAGCTTTGCTGGGACAGCGAGGCTTTGCCATCATGGGCTGCTTAGACGCCCTTTTTCTGAGAGCAGCTTCTGGCTCAGAATTAGTGGAGGATATCTATAGCCATTGTGGACCCTCTGAAAATTTGGGTGGGTGTTAAACATTTGAAAAAAAGGAAATTTGAAGTCGGTCCTGGTTTCCGACCCAGCGTTTGGAATACCTAGGGTTGATCCGGACTCCTTGGTGGCAAAGGTTTTTCTTCCCCTGGGGAAATTGCAGACTCTTCAGTCTGCAGTGAGGGTGTTGCCTTCATGCAATCAGTCATTTCTCCATTTTGCATGCCAGTCCTGGGCCTGTTGGTAGCCTCCTTTGAGGCGGTACTATATGCCCAGTTCCACACTCGTGTTTTCTAGTGGAAGATACTGTCCAAGTGGTACAAATCTCTTTTGTCTCTGGATCATCAAATCTGGTGAGCTACCTACTCAGTCTCTTTGAATTGGCTGGGATCCCCGACTCTTTGGTCCAGGAAGTCGTTTCTTCCTGTTCAGTGGACGTGATTACGACGGTCGCCAGCCTCATGGGTTGAGGGGGTGCCTGGCGGGTCCAGTCGGCCCAGGGTCACTGGACTCTAGTGAACTCCTGTCTACCGATCAATGTCCTAGTACTTTCGGCGATCAGGCTATGCCTCTCCTCGTGGTCGAGGTGGTTGAAGGGTCGCCCGATGGATTCAGCCGGACAATGCCACGGCCGTGGCTTCGGTCTACCATCAGGTATACTGGCAGGTGGACTACTGGAGTCGCCAGAGGCTGGACCAGGGTGACTGGTCTCTGTACTTGGTGTTTCAGCTCCGTTGCAGGAGGTGAGAATCACGGGTATTCTGAATCGGTTACAAAGGCTATGAATGTATTTTTCAGTAGCACATGGAGCTCATTGCCCTGAAGAGATTATCCATCCCAAATCACCTTTCCAGATAGCTTACTCAGTCACAACTCACATGAAAGAAGATCTGGCGATGTTTATTCGTCGTATGATCCGTAGAATGCAAGTTACAACAGGTAAAAGAACGATTCTTACATGCAGGTAGAAGAAACATACAGGTCACATGAAGTACAGCATTGAAATGACTGATACAGAAAAGAGGGGGAGGAGACTGAGCAGCATGCAAACTAAGGAATGCCACAAGAGTCAAACTAGATAGGGATTAAAGAGACAGTACATAATAAAAATAATATCATGTAACATGACACTCCCCGTCTGAAATCTTTAGATTTCAAAGTCTATTACATATATAAAGATAAGTCCAACTTGAACCTGTAGGGGAAGAAACGTTAAAGGTAAAACTGGTGTGTAAACCATAGATACGAGATACCCGCAAACACAAGAAGGTATGCAGTAAATGAACAATGAAACATGACGTCCAAAAAACAGATGGCTTGAGTCCTGCAGTCAATCGTTTATAATCATGGGACTTCAACAGTAGCACAGTCAATAGTGATATTGATATTCTCCCCGCCATAGCGGGTATAGCCGGTACTCCTGCCTAAGTCACTCATTATGACTTCAGCTATTTCCACTGCTAGCACAGCTGCACAAAGTTCAAGTCTGGGTATGGTATGTGCGGGTTTTGGTGTTAGCTTTGTCTTGCCTAGAACAAAGTTGCAGTGTATGTCTCCATTAACTCCTGAGGTCTTCAAATAGGCCACTGCAGCTATAGCTTCAACTGATGCATCAGAGAAAATATGGATTTCCCTCTGGACAGCGGCTGAGATGGAGACTGGGGCATAGCAACGTGGAATTTGGAGCTGTTCTAAGGTCTTCAGAGAACCTCTCCATTTCTCCCATCTTTGTTGTTTCTCAATAGGTAACGGAGTGTCCCAATCTATGTTATCAGTAGTAAGCTGTCTTAATAACATCTTACCTTGGATGGTGACTGGGGCTATAAATCCCAGTGGGTCGTAGATGCTGTTCACTACGGACAAGACTCCTCTCTTGGTGAAGGGTTTGTCACAGGTTGACACCTGGAAGGTGAATGTGTCTGCCTTGATGTTCCACAGCAGACCTAGACTTCTCTGTATAGGGGGTGTGTCTGACCCAAGGTCAAGGTCTTTCACACTGGCAGCATAGTCCTCAGGGTGAAATGCATTCATTAGCTCTTGGCTGTTAGATATAATTTTGTGAAGTCTCAAGTTTGCTACAGCTAGCATCTCCTTTGTTCTGGTAAGAAGATTAATTGCTTCTTTAGCAGTAGGAAAGGATTTGAGCCCGTCATCTACGTAAAAGTTCCTTTCAACAAATTGACGAGCATCGGATCCATACTCAGCTTCTCCAAGCTGAGCTGTCTTTTTTAGTCCATAGATTGCTACAGCTGGGGAAGGGCTGTTCCCAAAGACATGTACCCTCATTCGGTAATCAATTACCTCTTTGTTGATGTCGTTGTCCTTGTGCCATAGAAACCTGAGGTAATTCCTGTTATCTTCCTTGACGATGAAGCAGTGGAACATTTGTTGAATGTCGGCCATCACCGCTACAGGTTCTTGACGAAAGCGAATTAGGACTCCAATGAGGTTGTTGTTCAAGTTGGGCCCTGTGAGGAGCATGTCGTTAAGTGAGAAGCCTTCATGTTGGGCACTGGAGTCAAAGACAACTCTGATTTGGTCTGGCTTTCGTGGGTGATACACACCGAAGGAAGGGAGGTACCAGCATTCTTCTCCTTCTTTCAATGGGGGTGCGGGTTCGGCATGACCCCTGTCGAAGATATTCTGTATGAAGTCCACAAAATGTCTTTCCATCTCTGGCTTCCTGCTTAAGGTACGCTTTAAGGAGGAGAATCTTTTGACTGCTTGATGTAGATTGTTTGGTAGCTTCTCTCTCGGGAGGCGAAAGGGTAGGGGTGCTACCCAGCTATTGGAATCTTCCTGAAAGAACTCATTGTCCATTACTTTAAGGAATTCTTTGTCTTCTGCCGAAGGAGCCAACTTGTCGTCTTCACTGCTTACGTTGAAAACTGTAGAACCAAAGCTGTCATCGTAGGTGCGGGAAAGGTTTGTGTTGCAATGTTGCAACTTGCAGCTAGTTACCTTCTCCTTTACCCAGTAGTGATGTGGGCATGGCTCAAAGTGAGTATTACGACCATTTGGCAATACATTTGTCTTGAATGAAGAAATGTTAGTAGGCCTTTTCATTTTGCCTATACAGACGTTGCCTATGATGACCCAGCCTAAGTCCAGGTACTGGGCGAATGGGGCCTCTGGAGGTCCGCTGACCTGCCTGTGTACCTTGTGGATCCTTAGAATATCTCTTCCCAGCAGAAGAAGGATTTTAGCATCTTTGTCAAGTGGTGGGATTTCACTGGCTATTGACCTTAGATGAGGGTGGTAGAAGGCAACTTCTGGTGTAGGTATTTCTTCTTTGTTGGCTGGTATCTGGTTACACTCTACAAGTGTAGGTAAGGGTAATTGTAGGTTATTTTCTAGGGAGGACACAATAAATCCATGAGCCCTTCTTCCAAAAACCTCTGTAGTTCCACTACAAGTGCCTAATGTGTAAGGGTGAACCTCTCCTTTTGTGCAAAATAGATCGAACAGTTCGGATCGTGCAAGCGATCGATTGCTTTGATCGTCTAAGATAGCATACACCCTTAAAGTCTTTTCTGGCTGATCCTTGTGATGAATATTCACTAGGCATATTTTAGCGCAAGATTTGTCACAGTGGTCTTCCCCACAGACTTCAGTGCACGAAGAAAATACCATGGTGGAATTAGGTACGTGATCTGTACTCTTCCCGCTGTGGTTCTGCCCAGGAGGAAGGTCTGCATGTTGTGAAGGATTGGACTCAAGGGGATGGAGTGCTTGCACGTGGTCCTCGGAACCGCACTCTATGCACTTGATAGGAGTTTTACATTCCTTGGCAAAGTGATCGGTGGAAGCACAGCATCTATAACATACCCCAAAAGTCTTTAGGAGTTCCTTTCGTTCTTGTAGGGGCTTCTTTCTGAAACCGATACATTTTTTGAGGGGATGAGGCTTCTTGTGGATGGGACATAATCGGTTTGGGTTTTCGATCTTGCCGCTCTTGTTTGGGGCGGGAGTGGGAATAATGTCTGTCTTCCTAACGGACACGGGACCTCTGCGGTTCCTGTAGCTAGTATGTAGGTTGTCACCTTTAGGTGAGGGAGTATTGAACTCGCTGAATGCAAAACTAGGATCGTTCTTGGTGTCAGCAATGTTCCTGACGAAGTTGCAGAAGTAGGAGAACGGGGGAAAGGAAACCTTGTTTTCCCGTTTGTATGATGACCCAACTTGGATCCACTTTTCTTGTAGGCCATGCGGAAGCTTGCAAACGATAGGGTTAACTCCTCGAGCGGTGTCCAGGTAACTGAGGCCAGGTAGCTTAGGGTCAGTTTTGGCAAGCTGGACTTCGAGAAGAAGGTCGCTGAGTCTCTGGAACTCTATATTGTCCTTACCAGATATCCTTGGGAAATTTTCCAATCGTTTGAGCAATGCATTCTCTATGGCTTCAGGACTACCGTAAGTCTGTTCTAGACGCTCCCATGCTGCGGTGAGACCTGCAGTTGGATTGTCGATGTAAACTGACCTGAGGCTCTTGACACGTTCTGTTGACTGTGGGCCAAGCAACCCGATCAGCAGATCCAGCTCACGATCGGCAGTAAAACCGATACCGCCTAATGTAGTTTTGAAAGCGGCTTTCCAGCTTCTATAATTTTCAGGATGGTCGTCGAAGTTTACTAGGCCTGACTTGGCGAGCTCATGTCGAAGTAAGTACTTTACTACCTCTGTTGCCTCTGACTTTACATAGGAGGTTGCTGGTTGATTGTTGTGGATAGCATTGTTTATGGTATCGTTGCAAAGAGACGTGGGAAGATATGGTGCAGCAAGGGCATTCAGCTGAATTGTTGGGTGAAGGTCTGGAACAGTACTGTTAGCAGGAGGCTGGCGACTTGCTTGCGGATTAGTGTGCCGTTTTGTGACATATGCGGGATCAGCATGACAGTCGGGAGCTGCACTGGGGTGGGTTTGCATGTAGGAAGTGGCTGGAACAGCTTTTACCTGATGATGTGGTGAAGTCCTTGCGTTGCCGTGAAACGTGGAGGTAATTGAGTGTTCACTGCTGTGGTTTAGAACATAGTTCTTAGTGCGTTCAAAAGGATCTTCTACATCTGCCTTGACGCTGACCCTTTCGCTAGCATCTTCATCTGCACCGATAGCTTGTTCCAAAACCTTTAGTTTTGCTGCAGCTGCCTCGTAGTTGCTCTGTTCCTTTAAAGCTTCAATTGCTGCCCTTTGACGTGCCGTTTGAGCTTCTATTGCTGCCTTTTGATGCGCTGCCTCGGCTTCCATTACTGCCTTTTGATGCGCTGCCTCGGTTTCCATTTCTGCTCTCTTTTTTGCATATGCGGCCCGTACCTTGATAGCCTCTGCTTCGGCGCGGGCATTTATTAGCTGTTCACTAAGCGTTGAGTGCCTTGAACTTCGGGATCTAGAGGAACCTTTAGAACGTCTGGTGGATACAGATTTGTGAGATACAGTGTCCCGTGGCAGCATTAATTTTGCTTCTGCCTTTGCTTTAGTTCGCTGGATAAAGCTTTCTCTTTCCTCATTAAGAAGCTGGGCATTGTTAAGTTGCTCTAAGGACTCCTCAGTGTTGATGCTTTGCAGAATAGTTTTATATTTCTTGCTTGTAGTCTGGTACAGTTCGTATGAGGCAGAGAGATGCTTTATGGCGCCCTCTAGTTGCAGTACCTCATGGCTGGGACATGAAATCACATCAATGTGGGTGAGGATTTTATCCCAAATCTGCTTCAAACTGGTTGCTAGTTCAGTTCTCATGGATTCATAGTTCTCTTTAACCTTCCAAGTGGGTTTCACAGAGCGTTTGGTCAATGCAGTGGACTCTGGGTCCTCATCCTGGCTTTCTCTGTGTGAAGCATGCTGTGGTGTTTCATCACACACTGAGCCCTTTCCACTCATGATGGCCTGCAGTACACAGGCTTGACTGTAGCAGTGAAGAGTGTCTGTATACTGTGAGGAGCTGTAACAAGCTGTGCTGGGGTTGTATGCAGAATTCTCATGCAATACACACAGTTACACTTCACTATGATCTGTTCTGTGACGCAGTTATCTCTGTGCAGGCTGCTGGATACGTTCTTTTACTATTCTGAATCGGTTACAAAGGCTATGAATGTATTTTTCAGTAGCACATGGAGCTCATTGCCCTGAAGAGATTATCCATCCCAAATCACCTTTCCAGATAGCTTACTCAGTCACAACTCACATGAAAGAAGATCTGGCGATGTTTATTCGTCGTATGATCCGTAGAATGCAAGTTACAACAGGTAAAAGAACGATTCTTACATGCAGGTAGAAGAAACATACAGGTCACATGAAGTACAGCATTGAAATGACTGATACAGAAAAGAGGGGGAGGAGACTGAGCAGCATGCAAACTAAGGAATGCCACAAGAGTCAAACTAGATAGGGATTAAAGAGACAGTACATAATAAAAATAATATCATGTAACATGACAACGGGGCATGGATTTCCTGGCCGCTCGTCTCAAACACAAGGTGTCGGAGTTTGTGGCCAGGTCTAGTGATCCCTGTACGGACACGTCAGACGCGTTGGTGGCCCTGTGGGGTCTGTATCGGCTACTTTATGTCTTTCCTCCATTGTAGTTGCTTTCTTCGGCTGCTCCACAGACTGGAGGCGGAGGGCATTCCGATGATTCTAAACGCTCCAAATTCGGCATCCTTGGTACACCGATCTCGGGCGCTTGGTGGCGGATGTACCCTGTTGGTTGCCAGGGCGGGAGGACCTTCTGTCTCAAGGTCCCATACTTCCTCCTGTGATACAGTCGCTTGTTTGCATGACATGGCTGTTGAAAGCCAGACTTTAAGAGACTGGGGTCTGTCTGTCTCCGTCATCTCACCCATGCCGAAAGCAAGGTAGTCTCCTTCCAGGAGGATTTACCATCGCACCTAAAAGGCCTACGTCTCTTTGTGCGAAGAGATGGGGTGACGTCCATGGACTTACTCTGTGTCCAGGGTCCTGCTGTTTTTACAGCTTGGAATGGATCTAAATTGCCTTAAAGTGGAGTTCCGGCCACAATTTCACTTTTTAATTATCAATACCCCAGTAATACACAAGCTTAATGCATTCTAGTAAAGTTAGTGTCATGGATCTGCCACTTAAGGGTTAACGGTGCAGACTGATTTCAGTGATTAACAGCAGGCTGCCCTATTTAAACACTTCAGCAGCACAGTGTCTTCGCTGCCTGATCTGCAGTTCTGACGTGGATACTATCTGAGACCTGTTTGCTACCTGAAACCTGATTTGAACACCGAACCCGGCTTGTCGGACTCCTCTCATCTCTCCTATCCTGACCCGGCTCCGTTTGACCATCCGCCTGCTTGACTTCACTGCTGCCAGATCCACCTGCTTGTTTACCGACTATTCTTCAGCCATCTTTCTGCACGATCACCTGTTATGACCCGGCTTGTCTGACCCTGCTTTCCCGGTATACCTGAACTGTACTAAACTTGTGCCGCTGTAGTGGCAGCTTCTGTGCGGGTCACTGACCCTTCCTCCGCTGAGCGTTCAGCATCTTCTTGCCAGAGGAATTCGCCCACCTGCTTCTACACTTCACCACCCGGCACTCCTACCCCTCTGTGCTCCGAGCCCGCTGTCTCATATCCAGTGGCTCGCGAACCAGAGTCGTAAGAGAGGCTACCCTGCATCAGACTCTACAAGACCAGGTACGTGACAGTTAGTCTGTAAACTAAGGTCCGTTTTGTTAGGTTGTTACAGCATTTAGATACTTTATAAAATAGAAATTGACTGGGGCCATCTTAAGTGTGGGCATCATGAAGCCAGACTGTATGACTTCCTGGATTTCAGCCTTGCAGATCTTGCACATGCTCAGTGCTGCACAAGCAGTGTAATAGGTTTCATATCAGGTTTCAATAGCAACGGGAGTGTCAGAGGACGTTGCCGCCCCTTCTCTATGCAAACCTCTCCTCCTTCCAGGAACCAGTAAATATACTAAATATTTGTTCCTGTGCAGATATATCTATATATATCTTGTTATATATGTGGTGTGTATACATATACTAGACATGTGCACTGTCAATAAATTCATTTTGTTTAGTTCCGTTTCGCATTAGCCGTTATTTTGTATTTTGTGCCCGAAACTCTATTCGGATTCGTACAAAATACGAATGTTCGTTAGATTCGTTCACTTTTCATAACAATTACCAACATTCGTTATGAATTTAAAAATCTGGACGCTTAAAGAGGACTAATACTATCTGCTGTGCTCATTATGAGGGGTTCCCACCATCCCTGTGCTGTGCTGACTTCCTGGGGCTGTACCCCTGCTGTGCTCATTATGAGGGGTTCCCACCATCCCTGTGCTGTGCTGACTTCCTGGGGCTGTACCCCTGCTGTGCTCATTATGAGGGGTTCTCACCATCCCTGTGCTGTGCTGACTTCCTGGGGCTGTAGGGATGGTGGAAACTCCTCATAATGAGCACAGCAGGAGTACAGCCACAGGAAGTCAGCACAGCACAGGGATGGTGAGAACCCCTCATAATGAGCACAGCAGAAGTACAGACCCAGGAAGTCAGCACAGCACAGGGATGGTGGGAACCCCTCATAATGAGCACAGCAGAAGTACAGACCCAGGAACTCAGCACAGGGGTGGTGGGAACCCCTCATAATGAGCACAGCAGGGGTACAGCCACTGGAAGTCAGCACAGCACAGGGATGATGGGAACCCCTCATAATGAGCACAGCAGAAGTACAAACCCAGGAAGTCAGCACAGCACAGGGATGGTGGGAACCCCTCATAATGAGCACAGCAGGGGTACAGCCACAGGAAGTCAGCACAGCACAGAGAAGGTGGGAACCCCTCATAATGAGCACAGCAGAAGTACAGACCCAGGAAGTCAGCACAGGGATGATGGGAACCCCTCATGAGCACAGCACAGGGATGTTGAGAACCCCTCATAATGAGCACAGCAGAAGTACAAACCCAGGAAGTCAGCCTAGCACAGGGATGGTGGGAACCCCTCATAATGAGCACAGCAGAAGTACAAACCCAGGAAGTCAGCACAGCACAGGGATGGTGGGAACCCCTCATAATGAGCACAGCAGGGGTACAGCCACAGGAAGTCAGCACAGCACAGAGAAGGTGGGAACCCCTCATAATGAGCACAGCAGAAGTACAGACCCAGGAAGTCAGCACAGGGATGATGGGAACCCCTCATGAGCACAGCACAGGGATGTTGAGAACCCCTCATAATGAGCACAGCAGAAGTACAAACCCAGGAAGTCAGCCTAGCACAGGGATGGTGGGAACCCCTCATAATGAGCACAGCAGAAGTACAGCCACAGGAAGTCAGCACAGCACAGGGATGGTGAGAACCCCTCATAATGAGCACAGCAGAAGTACAGACCCAGGAACTCAGCACAGCACAGGGATGGTGGGAACCCCTCATGAGCACAGCAGAAGTACAAACCCAGGAAGTCAGCACAGGGATGGTGGGAACCCCTCATAATGAGCACAGCAGAAGTACAGCCCCAGGAAGTCGGCACAGCACAGGGATGGTGAGAACCCCTCATAATGAGCACAGCAGAAGTACAGACCCAGGAACTCAGCACAGCACAGGGATGGTGGGAACCCCTCATGAGCACAGCAGAAGTACAAACCCAGGAAGTCAGCACAGGGATGGTGGGAACCCCTCATAATGAGCACAGCAGAAGTACAGCCCCAGGAAGTCGGCACAGCACAGGGATGGTGGGAACCCCTCGTGAAGGGTTCCCACCATCCCTGTTCTGTGCTGAATTCCTGGGTTTGTACTTCTGCTGTGCTCATTATGAGGGGTTCCCACCATCCCTGTGCGGAGTTCCTGGGTTTGTACTTCTGCTGTGCTCATTATGAGGGGTTCCCACCATCCCTGTGCTGTGCTGAGTTCCTGGGCTTGTACTTCTGCTGTGCTCTGCTCATTATGAGGGGTTCTCACCATCCCTGTTCTGTGCTGAATTCCTGGGTTTGTACTTCTGCTGTGCTCATTATGAAGGGTTCCCACCATCCCTGTGCTGAGTTCCTGGGTTTGTACTTCTGCTGTGCTCATTATGAGGGGTTCCCACCATCCCTGTGCTGTGCTGAGTTCCTGGGCTTGTACTTCTGCTGTGCTCTGCTCATGAGGGGTTCCCACCATCCATGTGATGTGCTGAATTCCTGGGGCTGTACACCTGCTGTGCTCATTATGAGGGGTTCCCACCATCCCTGTGCTGTGCTGACTTCCTGGGTTTGTACTTCTGCTGTGCTCATTATGAGAGGTTCTCACCATCCCTGTGCTGTGCTCATGAGGGGTTCCCATCATCCCTGTGCTGTGCTCATGAGGGGTTCCCATCATCCCTGTGCGGTGCTGACTTCCTGGGGATGTAGGGATGGTGAAAACCCCTCATAATGAGCACAGCAGGGGTACAGCCCCAGGAAGTCAGCACAGCACAGGGATGGTGGGAACCCCTCATAATGAGCACAGCACAGGGACGGTGGGAACCCCTCAATGAGCACAGCAGGGGTACAGCCCCAGGAAGTCAGCACAGCACAGGGATGGTGGGAACCCTTCATAATGAGCACAGCAGAAGTACAGCCCCAGGAAGTCAGCACAGCACAGGGATGGTGGCAACTATTCCTGCTTCCTCCTTCCCCCAGCACAGCACATTGCCACCATAACATCGCGCACCGCATCGCCCCAGCCCACCGCATCGGCACCCGCAAACCGCATTGGCCCCGGCACACCGCATCGGCCCCGGCACAGCACACCGCATCGGCCCCGGCACAGCACACCGCATCGGCCCCGGCACAGCACACCGCATCGGCCCCGGCACAGCACACCGCATCGGCCCAGGCACAGCACACTGCATTGGCCCAGGCACAGCACACTGCATCGGCACAGCACACCGCATCGGCCCCAGCCCATCGCATTGAATGGCAGGTGGTAAAGGTTGGCACTGGTGGTTGGCACTGGCTAGTGTCACTGGTTGGCACTGGCAGATGACTACATTTGATGGGCACTGTGGCTGCGTTTGCTGGGCACAGTGAAGCAGCGTTTGGCACAGTGGCTGCATTTGACGGGCACAGTGTTTGCATTTGACGGGCACAGCGAAGCAGCATTTGGCACAGTGGCTGCATGTGACAGGCACAGTAGATGTGTTTGATGGCACAGTGGCTGCCTGTGACAGGGACAGTAGATGTGTTTGATGGCACAGTGGCTGCATGTGACAGGCGGATGCAGAACAATTTGTAATAGGACTTGCTATAGCACAGGGCCCGCCCCCCTGCATGGGGGACCGCACCCCACGTCATGCTCTGCTCTATCTCTGCCTCTGCCCGCCCCCTCGAGTTCCATAGATAGAATGCACACATTCGAGGTGTGCTAGTGGGGTGGGCGGGGCTGTGAAGACGTTTACCATCTCTCCGCCTCCGGGAGGGCGGGCGGAGGCGGAGAGATGGTAAACGTCTTCACAGCTCCGCCACCCCACTAGCATACCTCGAATGTGTGCATTCTATCTATGGAGCTCGAGGGGGCAGGCAGAGGCGGAGAAGGAGCGCAGCATGACGTGGGGGGCGGGCCCCGTGCTATCTATGGAGCTCAAGGGGGTGGTCAGAGGTGGAGATAGAGCGGAGCATGACGTGGGGGGCGTCATGAGATGTTTTTCTGCGATACTTCAGCCCAGCCTCCTGGGATTGATGACAAACATCTCCCAGGAGGCATAGCAGCGCTGGATGACGCGGCGAGTCTGCTGCCACCACGGCAGGGGAAATAAACTCACAACAACAGCACAGTGAGATTTTAAAAAACAAATAAAATACATGCCAAATATATGTAAGGGAGCTGTATTGAAGTGAATGAGCTAATGTTGAAAAACAGGGTGGAGCTCCGCTTTAAGTACCGTTTGGGGGCAGATTTTAGCCTTGGCTGTGTTTTTTGTCAGTGGCCTTTTGCGGCCCATTCCCTGGTGGGTACCTTTTTGTGCTAGGGGTTTGTCATATACTTCCCCCTCTTGGTTCACCTCTTCCCCCATGAGTTTGGACTCTGGTGCTCTCGGTTCTTCAGGAACCTTCCTTTTTCGAAACATCAGAGAGATTCTTCTCTTGACACTATCTCGGAAAGTGGCATTTTTAGTGGCCATTACTTCTGTCAGAAGGGTTTCTGAGTTGGCGGTCTTGCCTTGCAAGTCGCCATGCTTGATCCTCCATTAGGATTACGTGGTGGTGCTTCCAAAGGTGGTTTTGGCGTTTCGCCTGAATGAGGACTTTGTCCTTCCATCCTTTTGTCCTTGGCCGGCGCATCCTAAGGAAGTTGCGTTTCCTACTTTAGACGTGATACGCACTTTGCGGGTGTACCTGCCTGCTACAGCTCCGTTTTGGAGTTCTTCTTTTTTTTTTTTTTTTTTCACTTCAGACTTCAACCTTATAGAGTGTGCATTTATACGCTCATGTTCCGTTTGCCAGCCCTTAGCGTCTCTAATCGGGTTTTGCATCATTAGTGTGGTCATTTTTCTTGAGTTGCTTTTCTCTTACAAAAATGTGTATATTATATATTTTTATATTTATTATTTTTTTTTGTTTTTTTGAAATATATGGTCTCAGAAAAAAAATAATTTTGCAGTTCCTTCGCCTTATCCCAGTTCCTCCCTTCCCCCGCCCCCCCCTCCCCCTATCTCACCATAGACAATCCAAAATGCCTCCTGATGCCTTCATCTATTTTTAATTTGTCTTTAGGTCTCAGCCCTAAGTTTTTCTACATAACTCCAGGATCTCTTAAATTCCCTCCAGTTATCCCACTTCTTATCTTGAGCTATGTTATTGCCTTCTACTCCTTCTCTCATTTCTTCCATTCTATAGGTCTCTTCCACGGAGTCTATCCATTCCCAGATTGAGGGACATTCTACCTCCTGCCATTTTCTCTGTATTATCCTTTTAGCAGCATTTAATAGATGTGGGACTAGGGTTTTCTTATAATTTTTGATTTTTTCCTCTCCCCCATGGAACAGTACTACCCAAGGATCCAGCTTAATTTTTCCTTTTGTAATCTCTTCTATGCATCCCCGAATTTTTTTCCAGAATTCCTCTACTGTAGGACATTTCCACCACAGATGAGCCATGGTTCCCGGGGTCCTACATCCCCTCCGAAACTCTCCCGTTTGTTCGTCGTTACATTTGGATAGTTTGTCCGGGGTCATGTACCATCCAGTCAGGCATTTATAGCTCATCTCGGCTGTACGGCTATCTACTGCCGAGGAATGAGCTAGTGTCAGCATTTTTTCTATTGTGATCCTATCCCGTTTTGATCCTAGTTCCCTCTCCCATTTTTTGACGAAAGGGGGGACCATCCGCTCGTCCACCTTTAGCAGAATCTTATATAATTTTGAGATGGTTCCCTTGACCTTCTCTGATGTACATAGTTTTTCCAAATCGGATAGCTGTTCCCCTGACCTCAGTGGGTGCGGCAATCTTTGTATAAAGTGGGCCAGCTGATGGTGTCTCCATTCGTCAATTTCTAAAAAAAAAAAAAATTTCTTTTAATTCTTGTAGTGTTGCAATGTGCCCATCTTTTATTGCGTCCCTTAATTGGGTCGTGTCTTTTTTTTTATCCAGTTTCCTCCAATCTGTGATTTGCCCGGTGCAAAATAATCATTGTTTTTTAGTGCCAATAATGGTGAATTAAATTCCTTTTCTGTTTTTTTATACATAGTATCCCAAATTTTTAGTGCATTTTTAGTAATCTCATGTGTATTCTTATCAAGTGTCCTATATTGAGGTGGGTTCCATATAATCTTATTGAGGCTTGCCTTTGACATTTCATTTTCAGTGTTAACCCACCTCTTTTCCTTGCTGGCCCTAGCCCACTCCACTACCCTTGACAAGATCACCGCCTCGTAGTATGTTTTAATGTCTGGTACTGCTAGTCCCCCCTTTATTTTAGGTTGTCTTAGGGTCTGGAAGGATATTCTGTGTTTCTTGTTTCTCCAAATGAAATTCATAATCTGTTTTTTAAGAGCTGAGAAGAGTATTCCAGGCAAACTTATTAGGTATCATCTGGAACTTATAGGTAATCTTTGGTAAAATTACCATTTTACAGAAGTTTATTCGTCCTATCCAGGATAATGGTCTATTTTTTATCCTCCCAATTTCTTCCCTGATTTCATTTAGCAAGGGAATGAAATTTTTCACATACATTTTTTTAGTTGATTTTACTAGAAAAATACCGAGGTACCTGAGTGCTTTTACCCAGGAAAATCGGTATTTCAGTTTTAAGTCCCTTTCCTCTCGTTCGTCAACATTAATACTTAAGATCTCGGTTTTGGCCACGTTGATTTTAAAATTTGATATTTCTCCGTATAGCGTGCATAGGTCTAATAAATTTGAAATTTAAGTTTTAGGGTCCAACAAATAGAAGAGGACGTCATCTGCAAATGGAGAGAGTTTGTGTTCGTCCTCTCCTATTTGAATTCCTCTTATATCGGGGCACTTGCGTATCCTGGCCAATAGTGGCTCCAAAGAAAGCACAAACAGGAGTGGGGACAGGGGACATCCCTGCCTAGTACCGTTTTTCATTATCAGATCTTGAGATAAACTACCATTTATTTTTATTTTTGCCCTCGGTTCCTGATAAAGAGTTGTTATCCACTCCCTCATTCTTTGTCCAAACCCCATTTCCTCCAGGGTGCGTAACATGAATCCCCAGTCTACCCTGTCGAATGCCTTTTCCGCATCTATCGACAGGAGTAGGCTGGGGGATCCGGTCATTTTCATTTTTTGAATTATCAATAATGCTCTAACTCCATTATCCTTCCCCTCTCTTCCCTGGATAAACCCTGTCTGGTCTGGATGTACCATCTTTGCCATTTCTTGTTTTACTCTCTCGGCCAAGACCTTTGCGAACAGTTTTACATCTGTGTTTAACAGAGATATTGGTCGATACCCTGAGCAATCTCCTTTGTCCTTGCCCTCCTTGTGAATAACTGTTATAATGGCCTCTGAGGCCTCCCGGCTCAAACAAAAGTCTTTGCCCAATCCGTTAAAATATTGGCATAATTTTGGTAGAAGGATCTCCCTACATTTTTTATAATACAAAATAGTGAAACCGTCGGGCCCCAGACTTTTACCTGTTGCTGTACCGGCTAATGCTATGTTAATCTCTTTTTCCGATATTGGTCTGTCCATAACTGATGCCTCGCTTCTGTTTATTTTTGGCAGCCCTGCTTCCCTCAGAAAATTTACAGTTTTATTTATTTTTTCTCCCTCCTGCCCCTTCTTTTGTTCTACCGAATAGAGTCTCTCATAATATAGCCTGAAGGTCTCCGCAATTTCCTTTGTTGTATGCATCATCTCTCCTTTTTCGTTTTTGATTTTTTCTATATAGTTTTTTGATTTCTTTTTCTGTACTATTCTTGCTAAATGTTTATTAGTTTTATTTCCCCACATATATCTTTCCCTAGCAATTGAGTTAAATTCCTTTCGGGTTTCTTGTTCCATAATATCCTTCAATTCGTTTCGTTTATTGACAAGTTTCAAATACAGATCGCGTCGTTTCCCTATTTTTTTGTGTTCCTGTTCTACGAGGAAGATCTCTTTTATTAATTCTTCTTTTTTCCTATTTTTTTCTTTTTTTTTCCTTGCTCCTTCCGAGATCAGGGTTCCTCTTATCACTGCCTTATGGGCATCCCATATTGTTGCCACCGAGACTTCCTCTATCTCGTTTAACATGAAATACTCTTCCAGCTCCTTTTTTACCCTTGTTAAACTGGTCTCCTCTATCAACAAGTGTTCATCTAACCTCCAATTTTGTTTAGGTCTCGGATTTCCTGAAATGTCTATTATAATACTTACTGGTGCATGATCGGAGATCATCATGGTTTCTATTTTTGTCTCCACCACTATATCTAAAGTCCTGTGATCTACCAATATGTGGTCGATCCTTGAATAGGTCCCATGGACCGGGGAGTAAAATGTGTAATCACGTTGGTCAGGGTTAAAGACTCTCCAAGCGTCGATCAACTGACTCCTAAATAAAGCATCCCTAAGCTTTCTTAACTGTGCGCACCGAACACTCGATGTCTGGGATGTCTTATCTATTTTTGGGTTGATGCATAGGTTAAAGTCTCCTCCCATAATTACTCTTCCTCTCCTAAAATCTGTTAGTTTCCCTAGTATTCCCAAAAGAAATTTTATAGGTAAGACATTTGGGGCATAAACATTTACTAGAGTACATTCCAATCCCTCCAATCTTCCTCTCAGAAAAAGGAATCTCCCCTCTGGGTCTGTCAGTCTATTGGTTAATTCGAACCGTATCCTTTTTGAGATTCCGATTGCTATCCCTCTAGCTCTTTTGGAGATGGTATCCCCATAGTACCAAATGGGGAAGTCTGGTGCATGTAATCTAATGTTTGATCCTAGGGTGATATGCGTTTCCTGTAAAAAGGAGATGTCTGCTTTATATCCCTTCAATTCCTTGAGTACCTTATGTCTCTTGGTTGGGCTATTGAGACCTTTCACATTATAAGATATACATTTGATTTGTGGCATCTTTAATCTTTTCCTTTTTTCTGATTATTTTGGTGAGATAGGTCCCATCCTCCCTCCCCTCCTCCCCTCCTCCCTCCCTCCCCTCCTCCCTCCCCCATCCCCTCCTCCCTCCCTCCTCCATCCCCTCCTCCCCACTCCCTCCCCTTTCGGCCAGTTATTGGCCATTGAACCGTCCTCCATGTCTGGTCCAGTTTCCTCTAGGTGGGGTCCTGGGGTTGCCTCCCCTCCGCTCTAATTCTAGAGCGGGGGAGAGGGGGGATGGGTAAATCCCCAACTCACCGGGCATCACCACAGGAGACCAGGCGGGGAAGAAAAAAAAAAAAGAGAAAAAAAAACACAGAAAACAAGATTTTCTGGAAAGTAGGTCATTGTAAATTCACACATCTTTCTCCCCCCCTATCTCCCTCTCCTCTATTCCCATCCTGGTAGATCAGGGATCTGGATATCCATTTTTTTACAGAATTCTTCTAGGTCCTCCGGGAATCTAAGTATCATCGATCTTCCGTCTTTTGTACCAATTAGACATGCCGGGTGTCCCCAAGTATATTTAATGTTTAGATCTATCATCTGCTTTAACAGTGGTTTCAGTACTCGTCGCCTTGCCAGGGTCTCAGCCGATAGATCAGAGAATATCTGTAACTCTATCCCCATCTCTTGTTCGCTCTGAACTGGCTCTTTGTGGGTTCCCCACTCTATGCACCACCTCCTGCATGGTCCGCTCCCCTCTTCTCCCGTCCATCTCCAGCCCTTTAGCCGCTGTCCACTCTATGGACCCTTTCAATCCTGATGGGGTCTTCTATTGGTTTTTCCAGAAGGGGGTTGAAAATCTTCCGCATTATTTTCCTGAGATCTTCTCCCCTTTCCTCTGGGATTGACCTTATCCTCAGATTTTGTCTACGGTTTCTATTTTCTTGATCTTCTATTTTATAGAGGATAAGTCTCTGTTGTCGTTGTGTCTGGTCTATTTGGTCTTTTATTTCTTTAACCTCTTGTTCTACCGTCTCTGTTCGTTCTTCTATTGTTACAATTCTGGACATAAAGTGTCCTAGGTCTGTGCGTAGGTTCTGTATTTCCCCTTTAATTTCCTCCTTGATCGCCGTTTCCATCCTTCGCAGCATCTCTGCGATTTCTCCGTTTAAGGGGTACTGCATGTCTGATCGGTGTCCCTTGTTCCCATTACCTTCAGGCCCGTATTCTGTATTGCTTTCTTCTCTTGTCTCTATTGATGTTTCCTCCCTGGGGTTTCTTATTTACAGACTTTGGATCTTTGTTAGATTGTTGCTGTTTTGTTCCTCCCTGGGCTCCTTGTGTTTGTGGGCTAACTCCTTTGGTCATAAAAGGTCTAATAGAGCTTGTTGTTGATATATTACTCGGAGTTGTCGGGGGTCCCCCCCTTGTAGATCTGCTCGTCATTCTGCTCATATTATTCTCTCTTTTCCTGATTCTTTTCCCCAGTTTGACCTCCTACTGCCTCCCTCCTATCCCCCTGATCCCCTCTCAATTTTCCACCAAGTCCCCCTTTCCTTCCAGATGGCGAGGGGCGAGATACTGGGTGGAGACTGATATGATAGGTGTCAAGCCGTAAAATTTCCCTCTGCCCGAGGGGAAAACTGTCCCTGATGTTGTTGTATGTATAATTATCCGCCTCCTCCTAGGATACTTGGGGTAGTCCTCTGGATATTTGGGATCTCGTCCTATATTTATCCAATTTCTACAAGTCACTATATGTGCACTGTGAAAGGAGGTTGTTGGATCAGAGAATTATACTCAAAGAAACGGGAAAAAAGAAATACCCCCCACTCCTCCAACAATGGTTTTATCAGAACCCTCTAGGGGTTTCTTCTACCTACGTTCTACAAGTCCCCCTTTACGAGAAATACTTCCGAGAGAATAGGGGACTATGAAGAGAGATCCGACCTTATCCCCTGTGGCGATGGATTTATTCAGGTACAAAAGTTTTACCAGCCCTTCGTGTGGTCTGTTCAAGTTTCAGAACTTCCTGCCGCACGTTCCACTCTCCACCTCACCCCTTCATTTATAGGTCTTCAACTGCTGTGAACCCTGGCCCGGTCAAACATAGTGTGGTACAGCCGGGGATAGGGGGTATGTGTGGCGTTCCTATAGGTGTCCGGCTTCTTTGGGTCCCCTTATCTGTACCTTGTAAGATGCCTCTATATACAATGGGGGGTATCCCTTTAAAAAAAAATAGGTAGTCCCCTTTCAACCAGTTTTTGCAATATCCCTTAGACAAGACAGCCTCTTATGGTAAAATGGGAAGTTATTAATTACAGTTTATCCTTTGGTACAGGGAACATTTTGTGCAGACATTACTTCTCCTGGTAAACAAATAGCAGCTATACAAAACCAAGTCCCACGCTGTATTTTACCTCATTGACCATGCAAACGCTTGACCCTCTTCCCTTAGGGGTCCTTCACTTTTCCTCTTGTGCGAGAGAGGGGACGCCACTTCCAAGAGAAAAAAAATAAATAAATAAATAAACTTTTCCCCTCCCTTGAGCTGCTGTGTCACTCCCCCCTGCCGCACTATATCTCACCGTGCACCAAATCTATTGGGTAAAACGGTCCCGTTTGCTCTAGTACATTCAGATTCAAGTAAAAAGATTTATCAGCTAATGCTTATGATTAGTTTTTGCCACCTCCTGAGAGCACCTTAGCAATATCTTTACATGTCCTTACTCTCAATATAGGTAGATAGAGCTATGTCTCTGAATGAAGCCAGACCTTTAACCACCACTTTTACAGCATTAACATCATTTTGATCTCATTTTCACAACCTCCTTGTCCTCTCTCTTTGGGGGTTACTTTTACCTTACCTCCACGTATCTTACTTCCTCTAGATACTTTTGGGGAAAGCAGAAAGTTAACCGCCAACCTTATCTCCCGTGGTGATGGATGAGGGTTGATGTACTCTACCGTCCTCCAAGCGCTCCGTCTTGTTTCAAACCACCTGCTGCATGGTCCGCTCCCCTCTTCTCCCGTCCATCTCCAGCCCTTTAGCCGCTGTGCACTCCAGAGCGGATCGGTATCATGGTACGGCACAAGCTGTGCCGGTCCGTGCCACGATCTATTCCACCGCTACGCTGCAATGTTGTCCAGAAGATAGCCTCCGGAAAGCGGTGTGCGGTATGGGGCGTGCGGCATACGGCTGGAGGCTGTCGTCTCCACCTTCACTTGGCGCGGTCCGTCCTCATGCCCGGCCGTCTCCCAGCTGTTCGCTCCCCCCACCTGCGAGCGCGCCTCCTCCTCACGTGCGCGTGCACGCCATCAACGCACTGAGCTTGACAGCCAGTTTTGGAGTTCTGACGCTCCTTTTGTGTCGGTGTCTGGTCAACAAAAGGGCCTGGTGGTCTCGTTGACCACCATTTCTCGGTGGATCAGGCAGGCTGTCATACAGACCTATGCTCTTGGGGGGCGGGCACCCCTTTTCCAGTCACGGCACTTTCGACCAGGGCAATTGGTGCTTCCTGGGTTTTCCGACATTATGTGTCTGTCTCACAGGTGTGCAGGGCAGCGACTTGGTTGTCCGTTCACACTTTTTCCAGATTTTACATGGTTGCTGTGAGTGCATCTTCTGATGCTTCTTTCGGCCGCTAGGTTTTGCAGGCGGCTGTTTACTGTTGCACCTCCTCTGTTGAGGAGCTCTGCTTGTTTTGGGTTGAAGTTAAAATTGGTTTTACTGATACTGTTCCCACCCCTCGTTTTTGACACTGCTTGGGGACGTCCCACTTGTCAAGATTTAAGGACCAAAAATTTAAAAGTATTTTATTAAGTTTTTTTGTGATAGACCAACATAAAGTGGCATATAATTGTGAAGTGGAAGGAAAATTATAAATGTTTTAAATTTTTTTTTTTTTTTACAAATAAAAGTGAAAAGTGTGGCCTGCATTTGTATTAAGTCCCCTTTACTCTAATACCCCTAACTAAAATATAATGGAACCAATAGTCTTCAGAACTCAACTAATTAGTAAATAGAGTCCAACTGTGTGTAATTTATTCTCAGCATAAATACAGCTGTCCTGTGAAGCCCTTAGAGTTTTGTAAAAGAACCTTAGTGAACAAACAGCATCATGAAGGCCAAGGAACACACCAGACAGGTCATGGATAAAGTTGTTTAAAGCAGGGTTAGGTTATAAAAAAATATCCCAAGCTTTGAACATCTCACAGAGCACTGTTCAATCCATCATCTGAAAATGGAAAGAGTATGGCACAACTGCAAACCTACCAAGACATGGCCGTCCACCTAAATTGAGAGGCTGGGCAAGAAGAGCATTCAGAGAAGCAGCCAAGAGGCCCATGGTAACTCTGGAGGAACTACAGAGATCCACAGCTCAGGTGGGAGAATCTGTACACAGGACAACTATTAGTCGTTCTCTCCACAAATATGGTCTTTATGGAAGAGTGGCAAGAAAAAAGCCATAAGATGTCAAATTTGCAGTTTGCGAGAAGCCATGTGGAAGAAGGTGTTTTGGTCAGATGAGACCAAAATTGTACTTTTTGGCCTAAAAGCAAAAAATGTGTGGTGAAAAACTAACACTGCACATTACCCTGAACACACATCCCCACCGTGAAACATAGTAGTGGCAGCATCATGTTGTGGCGATGCTTTTCTTCAGCAGGGACTGGGAAGCTGGTCAGAGTTGATGGGAAGATGGATGGAGCCAAATACAGGACAATCTTAGAAGAAAACCTGTTAGAGTCTGCAAAAGACTTGAGACCGGGGCGGAGGTTCACCTTTCAGCAGGACAACGACCCTAAACATACAGCCAGAGCTACAATGGAATGGTTTAGATCAAAGCATATTCATGTGTTAGAATGGCCCAGTCAAAGTCCAGACCTAAATACAATTGAGAATCTGTGGCAAGACTTAAAAATGCTGTTCACAGATGCAAAAGTGGTCAGACACCTTTGGTGAGTTGCCATTTGCCACATGAGCACTCGTGATGAAGCTTTTATTTGAAGGAACATCAAACCAGAAGATTTCATTTATTTATGGTGTTGGGATTGTCACTTTGGCCTTTTATATATGTATTTGCTTTTGTAATAACCATTTACTTTTTCACTTTTATTTTGTATGTTTGTAGCGCCAACACCTTTACGTAAGATTTTTTTCCTATAATACAGTTATAGAGGTTTTCAGATTCTAAAACCAAAACATGTAAAACGTGGAAAGATCAGGAATGATATTATTATACAAGATTTATATAGCACCATAAGTTTACGCAGCACTTCACAATAAAAAGGGGACAGTACAATTACAAGGGAGGGAGATGTGGTACAAAAGGTAAGGGTGTCAGGGAATGATCTGATGGAGGGGACTCAAGTACAGTCCTTAGGTGGAGGTGGGGTAGGCTTCCCTGAATAAGTGAGTTTTCAAGGATTACCTAAAGGCTGACAGGGTAGTAGCTGACCGGACATACCGAGGCAGGGAGTTCCAAAGGATGGGAGAGGCTTTGGAGAAGTCCTGTAGGCAAGCAAGGGAGGAGACAACAAGGGAGTTTGAGAGCCGGAGGTCCTGAGAGGAGTGGAGAGGACAAATTGGGCGATATCTGCAGATGAGACTGGTGATGAAGCTAGAGGCGACGTTGAGGATGGCCTTGTATTTAGAATTTTATACGGCGGGGTAGGGAAAGCCAGTGGAGAGATTGGCATAAAGGGGTACCAGTCAAGGATCGGTTAGTAAGGTGTATTAGCCTGGCAGCAGCATTCATAATAGATTGAAGGGGTCTAGCCTGTGTAAAGGCAGGCCAGTGAGGAGGGAGTTGCAGTAGTCAAGGCGGGAAATAATCAAGGAGGGAATAAGTTGTTCTGTGGTGTCAATAGTTAGGAAGGTGCAAATTCCGGAGATGTTGCGGAGGTTAAGGCGGCAAGATTTAGCCAATGATTGGATGTTGGGGCTGAAGGAGAGGTCAGAGTCTAGGATTACACCCAGCACCCTGGCATGTGCGGAGGGACCAATGGTTGTTCCGTTCTCAATAATAAAGTCATATGAAGGGGACCGGGAGGGGGAAATATCTATGGGAATGTTAATATGTAGGGCAGCATTTGGAGCAATTACATTTTCAGTGGCTCCTCTGGGCCACCATCAATGAATAGGTCACATACTGACAGCTGTTCTGTCACAATCCTTTATCAAAAATTTCTGGGTGGAGCTTTGCTAACCCTAATTTGTGACTCCAATCTTCTGTGTAATGCAATGTAGCAACCGTTTCAGATTCTACAACATGCCTGGACCAGTATGGAAAAATACAAGACAAGGTAATAATATGTTTTTAAATTTATTTTTCTGATAAAAAACAAACAGTCTTTACAGCAGAAAAATAATTGCATTCTTAGATTCAGTGGCATTAAAAAAATTAACATTCAAATTTATTTTTAAAGGAAACCTCTTTTAACTCATTCACACCTGAAGATGATTTCCAGCAAGTTCCTCCCACTTTTCTAAACAACAGTTCTTACATGCTTATGTTGCCATCTATGATTATGTGGAATACTGAACGAGGCAAACAATATGCTTCATTTAAAGCTTAAAGTGGATGTAAACCCAGTTCATGAAATTTGAGCTGGGCACATATATCTGCAGTGTTGTGTTATCTCTCTTCAAAGAGCCAAGTCCCATAGCTCTCTCCTGAACCATTCCTCTGTTATCAGCCTGAAAACTCCTGACAAATTCTCTGACACATCAGATAAAAGCAACCTGAAATTTCTGTCGGGGGAGGTTGCTAAAATAGATTAGCAGGGAGCTGGCCCTGTTACAAAACACCTCTAATGCTTAGTACACACGGCCGGTTTTTCCGGTCGGATCAAAAACCGACGGTTTTCCCCACAGATTTTCTGCCTGCCTTGCATACACATGCCCAGACAAAAGACCGCCTGTCCAAAATGCGGTGATGTACGATGGCACTATAAAGGGGAAGTTCCATTCCTTTGGGCTGCTTTTGCTGATCCTCATGTTAGTGAAAGTTTGGTGAGAGACGATTCGCGCTTTTCAGCCTTGTGCTTTTCAGTCCATGATGTTTACAGCAAGACAAATGTGCTATCTCCATTACGAACGCTAGTTTTACCAGAAAGAGCGGTCCCGTCTCATACTGGATTCTGAGCATGCACGTTTTTTTTTCCCGTCGGAAAAGCATACAGACGAACGGTTTTCCCGCTGGGATTTTTTCCTGACGGGAAAAAAGAGAACTGCTTCTCTTTTCTTTTCCTGGCCAAAAGCTCTCATTGCAGTTTTCCCATCAGAAAAAACGGTTGTGTGTACGAGGCATGAGAGTCTCTGCCTATGTGGAGAGGGGGTGTGTGCCTTTCTTCCAATCAGCAATTTTAGCCATCTTGGCTGTATGCCCAGACGTCACACTCTGTGTTAAAAAGGAAGAGAACATTTCCAACCATGATCTGAACTTTCTAAATAGTATATAAATGTGAAGACAGCAGATATGCATATAAAACTTATGTAGGGAGATTTGGTTTATCTCTGTGTATCATCTGAGGCTGTTCACTTCACTGGGTGTATGGAGGGTTTACATCCACTTTAAATGCAGCAAAAGTAAAAACCAACCACTTTAATCATCTTACAAAAAAAGTTACATCAAAGAATACACCATTCAGCATATATTCTATCAGAACCTATTGTGTCTAGTACAGTGATCACTTTCTGTTGCCCTTTTTTGTGGAGTTACAAAGTGAGAACTCCAACCCCAGAGGTTTCATTTAAATTTTAATTGGTAAATATCAGAGAATGAGAGCAGACAACAATATACTGATATACTGGTTAGATACAGAAGCTATAGCACATTTTCTTTTTTTTTAAATCTGATCACTTTTAGAAATAAAAATAAAGAGTAAAAGAATACATGTATACTATAAAACCCCCAAACCTGATCACATTGATCAAAAATATATGCAAACATTAAAGTGAACCTGTGCTTTATGCATGCCAGAAGAAATAAAAGCTACACTTAACTCCAAGTTAAAGTGTTACTAAACCCAGGAACCTGCATTCTCTATATCTGGTCTCCCAAAGAACACGGAAATGCAATTATTTTAGTAAATATAAACTTCTAAATACCCTTTCTCATTAGCAGTATAGGGCAGTCTTGTGACTTCTATCAGTGTCCGGCTGAGCACTGGTTATAGCTTTTAGGAGGAGTATTCATTCTCCTTTGATTGTCCTATGACAGTGTATGACCCTATACCCTCTGTTTGGACAGTGCTGATTGGCCCTGTGCCGATCACATGCACCTGCTCAAAAAAAAAAATCTCTAGCAATACACACCAAACTGAGCATGTGCAGAGTGCCTCCAAGGCTCCATTTAATTAGTAGATGGGTTGGGGACAGTGGAAGATGAGGAGGATCAAAAAAGACAGGATTAAACAGCCTTTTTACACAATACAGAGGATAGGATTAACCCCTTAGGTTCCACAGTGAGTATAACAAGCATGCTTTACTGCACGTTGAGACTGATTTTACTGCTGAGGGTTTAGTAACACTTTAATATAAGAATCATGTACTTACCTTTCCACTAAACCCCAAAATTGCTTTGATCTGTTGCTGGCCTGTCTGAGAAATAAAGCTGCCTATCCAAACCCCAGAGACCAATTATCAGGCCATCAGCTGGAGGCAGGAGAGTGTATGCAACTCCTGTCAAAATAATCTCAAACAAGCAAGCATAAGGGGACTACTGTACATGCTCCTGATATTCTATGGAGGACAGTGAATGTTTATTTTCCCAGTATCGGTGCAGGTTTACTTTAAGCATAAAACAGCCAGTAATGTGTATATATAATAATTATATGATGAAAACGAACCTGTCATAAGGCAATATATTCTTTCAAATCTTCTGAGGGCAAAGATAAATTGCATATGTTTTAGCAATCCATTATTGTCCCACTATATACACCCAACATGCATGCACTAATAAAAGTCCAACAAAAATGCAACACCACATTTCAAAAAGTTAAATATTCCACAGAGTTCCGAGAGCACAGAATGTATGGTATCTTTACCATTATATTGGCACACAAAAAAATAATAGAAAACTCTTGTGCTCACCATACACCAACCATCTAACCAGCAGCAGTACCACAAAGTGTTAACCAACTTGCAAAATTGTGTAAAAAATAAATTGTACTCTGCTACAGGAAGATTAAACTCTCTTAAAGATAGAAACACCAAGAAAATCCCAATGAATGAGCTCAGGAAGAAAAAAAAACATAGTGCTCTCTGTATAGCTTAAAATCAACTAATATTTATTAAAAGCTCACTTAAATAAAACATATTAGTATAAGCTCATCTTATATTAGTGATTATAGAAGTACTACGTAGCTTGCCACTCTCACCGACACCTGGAATCAAATCCTTTAGCCTGTGCTGCTGCTGGAAAAAACAATTTCTCCTCTTTACACTGGATGATTATCAGCTCTCCACACTCCACCCAAGCAAGATTTCCTTGGTGTTGATCTTTGAGAGGGTGAGGTTTAATTATTAGAGCCATTCCTGGTGGTTTTAAAGGGACCTTTGCAGTTGACCTTTTATAACATTAAGGTCCAACATTGAAGGTGAGCATTTGTCCACAAGAGTTGGTGGAATGAACATTATCTAATCTTTGTTCCCTTCCAATTGCAGTTTGTTGGATGTTAATCTTAAAGAAAAGCGGACTATTTGACATGAAATTATGTTTGATTTCACATGCGCAATTTTTCATTAATGAGTGTAACGTTTTTCCAACAGTTTTGATTTATTCACATGAACAGTCTATTGGATTCATTTATATAGATTAAGGGTCCTTTCACACGGAGCGGACCGTTTCTGTGTCCGCTCCGTGTGTCCGCCAAAGCTCAGCGGGGATCATCCGTCATCCCCACTGAGCTGCCGGCGGATAGGGCGGTCCCCGCACACAGTGCAGAGACCGCCCTGTCTCTGCTCCGCTCTCCCCCATGGGGGATCGGATGCAGACGGACCGTCTGTCCGTCTGCATCCGATCCGTTCCGCCGGACGGAAGAAAAATAGGGTTTCTTCCGTTCGCAAAAGCGGATCCCGACGGACGCGGACGCTAGCGGATGCTCCATCCGCTAACGGACTTGTAATGAACGGACGAACGGTCCACTAGTGTGAAAGGACCCTAATATTGTAACATGTTAAAATGTATTTTTACACATATTACCAGGCAACTCCACCTTTCCGAAAGACCCGATACTCTAATGCCGCGTACACATCATCGGAAATTCCGACAAGAAAAGTCAGATAAGAGCTTTTGGTCAAAAATTCTGACCGTGTGTAGGCTCCATCGGACTTTTTCTGTCGGAATTACCACCAACAAAAGATTGAGAGCAGGTTCTCTATTTTTCCGACGGAAAGAGTTTCTATCGTAAAATCCACTCGTCTGTATGCAATTCCGACGCGCAAAAAAACATGCATGCTCAGAATCAAGCAGAAGAGCCGAACTGCCTATTGAACTTCATTGATCTCGGCTTGTCGTTCTTGACGGTCTGAAGATTTGTGTGACCGTGTGTCTGCAACACAAGTTTGAGCCAACATTCCGTCAGAAAAAATCCACGATTTTCTTGTCCGAATTTTCAATCATGTGTATGCGGCATAAGGCCTTGTTTACACCTGCATTGCACTCCGAAGAACAACCCGAATTTGGACCACTCTTCAGAGAGCATTTGACAGGTGGTGAGGAGGCATATAAGACATAATCATTAAGGAGCCAGCCTCTTCCCATTCCTGTGAAGGCTTACTATCTTCATAATCTATGCCTGGTTTTCTAGGCGCTAATTTTCTAATATTTTGCCAACTTCAGTCCTTTTATATTCTCGCCAAATATACTATGCTTTTGAAGAAGCGTGTCCGCACGTGAAACATGTCAAGCCCTAATTTTCTCCAATCAAATTCAATCTATTAAATCTATTGCTGCAGGTGTTGAGCCACACTTTCAGGACATTTATGTTACTATGGAAAGAATCTAGCGATCTTCCTTAAAGTCTTGTTACCAGTGTGGTTTCTCCACTAGCTAATGAAATGTTTTGATTGGATGTTTGTATATTATCTGTGTTATGTAAAGGATTTTTAGAATTCAACTTTATTTATGTATTTATAATAAAAATGTTATATTTTTATAAAAAAATAGCTATGAACATCTATGAAATTTTCTCTCGAAACAAATCGTATAGCAGACAGGATGGTTCCTATGTAACCCACCAGCTGCTGAATGTATATAATATAAAGTGCACCAGACAAATATCTGGTATGAGTGGTACAGATCCTAAAATTTCAAACAATCATTATCGAATGTTCCCAACAATCCTAATATCAGCTACGGTAATTGTATCTGCACATGAGATGCCCGATTATGGAATATGACAGGTTCTCCCTAAATCACAAAATGCGTATTTCTAAACTGAAAGAAGCCAAGCTATACATGTATACAGACAAAGGAAACAGTCCGCATTCTTCTCCTTTGTGGACCTGCAAAGACAAACAAATTAAGTAGAATTACTTTCCTATATCAGAAGTCTTTTTACTCTCAGAAGAATTTTTACATAGGAATACATAAATGTAGTGAGAGGTACTGTATTCTTTAAATGTGAAATGGAGAATTCACCCCAACATGTTCTACACAATGAAAACTCTTGTAATAAATGCCCTTCCATGGATAGTACACATCCCTTTTTAGAACACTATTTTAGACTGTATAACATTTCTTTACACACTTTGACAGTTTAGCACAACTTGTGGAAACTACACAAAAGACAACAAATCTACAAGCTTCAGAGACAGCCAAGTTCTCCTCTTTTCCTCACCCAAAGAAGAGCCCTGATCAGTCTCAAGTGTTTGCAGTTTTTATGCAGTCAACCAATAAAAAAATGTTTTGTGGGGAAGAGACCCTTGACCTCATCAACAACCACAACAACCCCCCAACCATGTTGTTGGCATGCAACCTGGTATGGTTCAAGAGGGGGGGCTGATTGCTTGTCCTCCTCCATTTTCCTGGCCCGACAGGCTGCATGCTCGCATAAGAATCTGGAATGGATTTTAGGGGGACTCCATTCCATTTTTGTGTGTAATAGGGAACTGAAAACTTACATTCAGGCCTTCTCTGCGTTGGAGTTGTCAGACGTGGTGTCAGAAGCTGCAAAATATACATCAGTGATTATCATGTACAGTACATCTATTATACTGCAAACAGATCTATATCAGTAGTTATACTGATATAGATCTGTTTGCAGATCTGCTCACACACAGGATAAAGCTCACACACAGGACCTGTATACAATGCAGATACAGACCGAGAAACACAGCTACAGGCATAGGAACACAGCCATAGACAAAGGGACACAGCAATAGACATAGGAACACAGCAATAGACAAAGGAACATATAAAATATAGATGCGCTAATATTAACTTAAAAGGTGATAAAACGTACAAAGAAAACTAATCAGGGAGAACACTCCATAAACTGTGAATTACTAATATGTCCTTAATTAGTGCACAGTGATTAGCAGGATTCCATGCAGAGAAAAAATCACTCTCTTTAATCTGAATGCTAATCCAGCCCTCCACCGCTGTGATCAGATGATACAGGCACTCACAGACAGGGATTGCATGAAAGAAAAGAGAAAAAACCTCATTGCGCAATATTCGATGACAGATCAAAAAATGTAATCAGAGCATTGACATATGCACTCACGAATCCCCGCTTTCAGTAAAGCATGAAAACGCCACTCAGTATGTTGTTTCCTCAGCTCAATCCGATGCACTCGGATTCGATCGCAGGCTCCTCCCTACGCGTTACGTCACAGGTACGCGACTTACTCATGGGTTCAAGTCGCGTGCGTAAGTGAGTAAGTCACGTGCCTGTGACGTAACGCGTAGGGAGGAGCCTGCGATCGAATCCGAGTGCATCGGATCGAGCTGAGGAAACAACATACTGAGTGGCGTTTTCATGCTTTACTGAAAGCGGGGATTCGTGAGTGCATATGTCAATGCTCTGATTACATTTTTTGATCTGTCATCGAATATTGCGCAATGAGGTTTTTTCTCTTTTCTTTCATGCAATCCCTGTCTGTGAGTGCCTGTATCATCTGATCACAGCGGTGAAGGGCTGGATTAGCATTCAGATTGAAGAGAGTGATTTTTTCCCTGCATGGAATCCTGCTAATCACTGTGCACTAATTAAGGACATATTAGTAATTCACAGTTTATGAAGTGTTCTCCCTGATTAGTTTTCTTTGTACGTTTTATCACCTTTTAAGTTAATATTAGCGCATCTATATTTTATATGTTTCACTGTTTGGATTTGGTATCACTCAAGATAGCAGCTATATTATTTGTTTTTTTATTTAGGTGCACGTGGAATTGATTATTTAATTAGCGCTGTAGTATATTTTTCACAATAGACACAGGAACACAGCAATAGACACAGGAACACAGAGATAGACACAGGAACACAAAGATAGACACAGGAACACAGCAATAGACACAGGAACATAGCAATAGACACAGGAACATAGCAATAGACATAGGAACACAGCAATAGACATAGGAACACAGCAATAGACACAGGAACACAGCAATAGACACAGGAACATAGCAATAGACACAGGAACACAGCAATAGACATAGGAACACAGCAATAGACACAGGAACACAGCAATAGACGCAGGAACACAACAATAGATACAGGAACACAATACACATAGGGACACAGCAACAGACCTAGGAACATAGCAGAAGGATACTCACTGTTGGTGCTCTTATAGCCAGCCCTTGTCTTCTCTGAAATATAAAGACATAGGGTTAGGAACCAAAATATAAAAAACTTTACTTCTATATTTTCAAATCGGAGAATTTTGCATTAAAAAAATAAAAATGTTAAAAGGGAATTGTATAGTTTGCTTCGTATAAGATGAAAAATTCCGATTTTTTGTTTACCTGTAAAACTGCTTTCTTGGAGTACATCACAGGACACAGAGGAGTTAAAGTATAACTTTTTTCTTAGTTCCAGTGGAGAGGGATTAAAATTCTTGGCAGTTTTTAATTGCTGTCTGTGTCTCCATTAACCACTTTAGACCCGTAAGAATTTCCCCCCTTCCTAACCAGAAAATTTTTTGCGATATGGCACTGCGTTGCTTTACCCGACAATTCAGCTATCGTGCAATGCTGTATCTAAACAAAATGTACATCCTTTTCCCCCCCACAAATTAGAGCTTTATTTTGATGGTATTTGATCACCTCTGCAGTTTTTATTTTTTTGTGCTATAAACAAAAGAAGAGCGACAATTTTGAAAAAACATAATTATTTTTTACTTTTTGCTATAGTAAATATCCCAAACTAAAAAAAAAAAAAAAATTCCTCAGTCTAGGCCGATATGTATTCTTATACATATTTTTGGTAAAAAAAAAAAGCAATAAGCGTATACTGATTGGTTTGTGCAGAAGTTATAGCGTCTACAAAATAGGGGATAGATTTATGGCATTTTTATTATTTACATTTTTTTACTAGTAATGGTGGTGATTAGCTATTTTTATTGGGACTATGATATTGCAGCGGACAAATCGGAAACTTTTGACACTTTTCTGGGACCAGTGAGATTTATAAAGCGATCAGTGCTAAAAAAAAAAAAAAACACAGCAATAGACACAGGAACACAGCAATAGATACAGGAACACAATACACATAGGGACACAGCAACCGACCTAGGAACTTAGCAGAAGGGTACTTTGTTGGTGCTCTTATAGCCAGCCCTTGTCTTCTCTGAAATATAAAGACATAGGGTTAGGAACCAAAATATAAAAAACTTTTACTTCTATATTTTCAAATCGGAGAATTTTGCATTAAAAAAATAAAAATGTTAAAAGGGAATTGTATAGTTTGCTTTGTATAAGATGAAAAATACAGATTTTACCTGTAAAACTGCTTTCTTGGAGTTCATCACAGGACACAGAGGAGTTTGTCCACAGAAACTGATTACTGTATAAATGTCACTTGCAGGGAAGGGGACAACACTAGGGGGCGATCAGGGGGTTAACTGTGGGGGGATGGGACTGACTAGAGGAGGAGAGAGATTGTTGTTTCTACTTAGCACATGATCTGTCTCCTCCCTGAGAGAACCGGGAATTGTGTGTTTACACACACACATAGATCAGATTCTCGCTCTGTCACAAGTGATCGCGGGTGCCCAGCAGTCATCGCATCCGCTGGGCACTTGCATCGGCTCCAGGGACACGCTGTGGGCACACATGTGCCTCCTACAGCGTCTTAAAGGCCTGATGTACAGCTATGACGGCTCTCCCCGGGGAGCCATCCTGCCGCAGTATAACTGCCACCATATGTGATAGGCTAACTCATTAGCCAAAAGGAAGCTATGGAGCAGGAAGAAGAATGTCCCTGTGCAGTATAGTATGCACTCAATACTTGGTCGGGACTCCTTTAGCATGAATTACTGCATCAATGCGGTGTGGCATGGAGGCGATCAGCCTGTGGCACTGCTGAGGTGTTATGGAAGCCCAGGTTGCTTTGATAGTGGCCTTCAGCACATCTGCATTGTTGGGTCTTGTGACGGGAGTCACTTTGAGTGGGGGGCTTGTGGAACCCAGCTTGGAGATCTCTAGAAACCTCAGTGTCTAGCTCCCCTGGCCCCTCCTATGTGTAAATCACCCTGTGTCCATTAGGGGCTCAGGGTGACTGAGAACCCCAGTCTGATCTGTGCTAGTCGGACTTGCTGTACAGCCACACTGGAATGTTGTACAATATATTGTGTGTTGTCTCATGCTGTTCATGGAGTTGTATATATGTTTGTACATGTGTTTCAATACACAGTCTGTTGTTTTTACCCTACATTGAGTTATGGCTAATAACTGGGTGCTCTGAGGGATCTTGGATCGCGTGGTACCGGACAGAGGAAGCATTTATGGTGGGCAGACACAGGTCTTGTGTCTCATCTTCCTCTTGACAATACCCCACAGATTCCCTATGTGGTTTAGGTCAGGTGAATTTGCTAACCTATCAAGCACAGCGATACCATGATCATTAAACCAGGAATTAAAGAGTCTAACATCTGATGCAGCTGTGCATGGAAGCCAATCAGCTTCTTACTTCGGCTTGTTTCAATTAAGCTTTGCCAAAAAAATCTGGAAGCCGATTGGGTTTCATACAGAGCTGCACCAGATTTTACACTCTCCTATTTTAGTAAATCACCTCCCTAATGTGTTTATTCCCTACAGTAAAAAAATAAATAAAAAACATTGTTAATGTGCTAATGAAATTATTATTCCCTCATCCTTATACTTACTTATCAATAAAACAATTGCAATAATAATAGCAAGAACAACAATGACTCCAATAGCAGCTCCAACGATCACTCCGACTGAAGGACCATTGCTTGGTGGATCTGACAAAGATAAATATAAAGAGAATCAGATGTTGGTGAGTCTGGGATTCTTACACACATATTATTGAGTTCACAAAATTCTGAAAACCATTAGCCACCATTACATACATCACTACTGCACCATATAGAACAGTGGGCAAATACAATTGGTAAATTTGTTTACTTGGCTTATAATTTGTATTTACTGTTCCATGAAAGAGGGGTGCTAATATTTAATAAAAATATATAAAAATTAATCTTCCTTAAAATGTATGAGGAATAGAAGGCGGGAATTTCCCAGCACACAGATTACCTCCTATACAGCACTATGTGATGTGTATACTATAGATGGGGCGTACACACAAAAGAAGAATACAAACAGGAAGGTAAGAAGATTTAATTGCAGACTTACTGGGAGGGGGGGATTTACTAACACTAGAGCGTGCAAAATCTGGTGCAGTTCTTCATGGAATCCATTTCCAGATTTTATTGTCAAAGCTTAATGTGATTGTAAAGCTTTGTTGTTGTTTTTTTTTATAACAAACATGTTATACTTACCTGCTCTGTGCAAGGGTTTTACACAGAGTGGCCCAGAGCCTCCTTTTCTGGGTTCCCCCCGGTGGCACTCCTGACTCCTCCTCTTCTTAAGTGCCCCAATGGAGAGCCGCTTTCCATGGGGGCACGTGTGCGGGCGCGCTCCCGAATCCTGCTGCTGTGTCCATTGACACAGACAGCAGGACTCGGCCTCCACCTCACTGGATTTGATTGACAGCAGCAGAAGCCAATGGTATCAATCTATCCAATGAGAACCCAAGACAGCGGCTGGAGCTGCTGTGCTTGTCCCTATTGCTGGAAGAATTGGATTCAGGTAAGAAAAAAAGCGGGGCTCTGGGGGCTGCTGCAGCACAATTATTTTGCACTTTAAAAGTGGAGGTCCGGTTTAACCTCCCTGGCGGTATGATTCTTTCAGAAAAAAGGTGCTGAAAGCGGTACCATTATTTGCAAGGAAATTTGGCGTTTTATACTGTAGGCCTGTAATTCTTAGGAATAACTCACTTAAATCTGACCAAACAAGAGTCTAGTAGGTATCCCGGGTATGAATTTTTTTTTAAAACAAAATTATAAATTATAATATAATAAATAATTATAAAAAATAATAATATAATTATAATAAAAATTATTCAATAATGTAATCAACTCAATCACTGAAATTTGCTCAGTTGCAGAATTGTCGCTGTCATTACTTTTATTTTTTTATGACGAATTTCCCCACAAATCGCTATCGCACAATTCTGCAAGTGATTATAATTTATTATCGCTGTTTTCTAGCTGCTCTAAAACCATTTTTGACATAAAGGGACATTTTTGGTTGCTATGGACAATCTCCAGTTTCCAGGCAGAAAGAACAGTTTTTATTATATAAAAGTACATGTAGGGCACTGGGCAGACCACTAGGGACAAGGGGGGTGTGTATTTTTTACATACAGTACTGTAATCTATAAGATTACAGTATACTGTATGTAATGTGTTTGTTTACGTTTTTGAATTTGGCGCCGTTCTCCGCTCCCGTGCGTCGTAATGTCGCAGGGAACGGAGATCGGCGGCACAGGAGGGCACTGTGTGAATCGAGCGAGGTCCTGCTCGCTCACACAGCGCGGTGGCATCGCTGGATCCAGGTACAAGGTAAGTAAACAATGCCTGTGGATCCAGCGAGGCAAGCCCGAGTCTTACTCGGGGTTACCAATCACAGCACAGAAATTTAACCCGGAGTCAGACTCGGGAATACCGCCAGGGGGGTTAAAAAAAAATTAAGTCAGCAGCTACAAACACTGCTGACTTTTAATAAGGACACTTACCTGTCCAGGGTGCCCACGATGTTAACAGCCGAAGCCGAGCAATCATTCGGGTCATTGCTGCTTCACTGCCCGATTCCCTACTGCGCATGCTCGAGTCGTGCGGCGCTATGTGAATGGGCGGATGTCTCCTGGGACACACACAAGGTCCCAGAAGACACCGCTCCCCATTTCCCAGAAGGCAGCATGAGGAGGAGAAGAAAGAAGACCACCGCAGACGAGGACGTGGCAGATTAGGGCGATCTGCCTAGTAACAGCCATTTCTGGCAAGTATAGAAAAAGAAATAAAAAATTCACATTTTTTGTAGCCTTTTTGGCTATTTTATTTTTTTTATTTTTTTTAGGGTGGACCTCCAATTTAATGCATACAATGCATTAAGGTGAAAAACCGTGAGGGTTTACAACCCCTTTAACTGAACAAACTAACAAAGTTAGAAGCTGATTGGCTACCATGCACAGCTGCACCAGATTCTGAGTGCTTCAGTTTGAGCCCCCTTTCACACTTGTACGACTTCATAGTCGCGCGATTCAATGAATGCCTGTGTAAGTGGCATCAAAATCGGACCAAAGTAGTGCAAGGACTACTTTGAAGTAGGCACAACTTAAAGTCGTGCCAGTATAAATGGTAGTCATTGAAAATAATGGAGAATGACTTGTCATACGATTTTGCAGTCCAAAATCGTGAGACAAGTCGTATAAGTGTGAAAGGGGACTTAGTAAATCTCCCCCACCGTGTCTCTTCACCACAAATACACCTTCCTGCACATTTTTTTTATAGTTCTTCAAATGCAGCAACTCATAGCAGCCAATAACATATGCTCTGCTAAAGTCAGACTGTTACAAGATAGATTATGATTGGTTTCTGTGGGTTAAGGCTAGGTTCACTTCTCTGTGTGTGGCTGCGAGAATCACATCTGTCCTCGCACCCGCAACCACCCGCAGCTAAATCATAGGAGACGTGTGGGGCTGCCATTCATTCTGAATGGCACCCCCAAGCATCTCAGCATGCAGTGTGTTTGAAGGTGTATGCACCTTTTGTGGAAACACAGACACAGCAACCAGTATATTTGAATGGGCTGCTGTGACCGTGCAAACGTGGGCCGCACAAAATGTGGAAGTGTGAACCTAGGGTTATTCACATAGGGCTAACAAATATCATATTCAGCGGGAGTAGGACTGCCATGTGTGAAGATCCCATTGAAATGTCCTTGGTATTTCAACATTAGAATCCTATAGAGAGATTATATGCCACATAGAATAAAAAAATAACTTTAGGCTCCACTCGCACTTGCAAATGGGGCTGATTACCTGTCTGCATCCAGGGTCGATCATTCACAAGTAATCGCTCCATTTCTTTTACTGATTACATGCCAGCAGCCACAATTAGCTGTGGAAGCTCTCAGCCTCCAATTGCTTTTATTGGGGCTTCTGGCTGCAGCTAATTGCTGGGAACCCCCGCTTTGTCTCCTGCATGTATTCACCCCATTTGCAAGGTAAAAAGAAAAGATAGAGAAAGAAAGATAGTTTTTGTCCAGAGTGGGGCTTTAATAATACTTTCAAAAGAGTCTGCACTCGTTGCCCACACTGTTCTGGGTTTCCAGGAGAATGCTTGTAATCCAAAGAACTCGCATATCAAAGCGAGTTTCCCCATAGAAGTCAATGGAAACTAACATAATTCATTCCACATTGACTTCTATTGCATGCAATACCGCATGTTGCCAGAGTTGGGGGGCGCCAGAGACTCGGAAATACTCGGAGACCACTCGTATGCACTTGGAAACACTCGCTAAAGGAGTATTTCCGAACGGCTCCGAGTGTCACCGGCACCCCCGCACCTCTGCCCAAAAGCGGTACTGCACACGGCAGAGTCTTGAATCCTGCTCGTTTTGCGAGACGCTCACTAACCGAGTAAGAATTTAAAAAAGATAATTGCTCGTATTGCAAAACGCTTGTTAAACACGTTACTCGCAATCAGAGGTTCCACTGTACTGTATTCTGTGTAAATATCACTCACCCCATATCACACTGAGAGTCTCTTCCCCCAGACTGCTGTGCTCCACATGACAGGAGTAAGAGTCTTCCTCCTTGTTTGGCACTTCCGCACTGACTCTGATCTGATAGGTGCCATCAGGATGGGGGAGAATTGGAGTCATTTCATATGAAGGAATATGGTCTGTCCCATTCCTCATCCACTTCACATCCACAGGTCGGGGGTGAAACCCGTACACCAGACACTGAAGTCTGGTCACATCATCCGACTGACGATGACCCCACACCTTCACCTCTGGGGGCACTGAGAGAAAGAGAGAAAAACAAAAATCAGCTGGCTGTAGAGAAGGTCACATGTTCTGATCAGTTTCATATAAAGATTATATAACAGTGTTACCTCCCTTGGATAGATCCGTGTAAATTAGTATTATGTGAAGTAAAAATGTAGAAGCTGCAGAGTCAGTGTTAAAGTGGCTCTAAAGGCAGAATTTTTTTTTTTTTACCCTAATGTGTTCTATGCATTAAGCTAAAAACCTTCTGTGACCAGTTTCCCCCAGCACCCTGTTATAATTATGATGAAGAAATAATAAATTGTATAATATTCTGGTGGAGATGTTAAATTCAGTGAGGCCTCAAGACAGACGAACTGAAGGTCTTTGTGACTTCATATGTTTTCCAAGTTTCAATGGATCAACCATTCTAAAATATATAAGCCTTGTGTTGAAACAAAGTCACCTGAACAATAGTGGCCCTTTTCACGAAACCAAAGATATTTACCGGTCCTCGTTGGTAAGATTAAAGGATAGGCCCAACACGGCCATAAAGGTTACACAGATATGTAACTAGACTGTTATCACATGGAAATCACCCCTGTCTAACGAAACCCATTGTGTTAGACCTCAGGAATTGTGGATACAGCTAAACCATCTCTAAAATATTCATTGAGTCTGTTCAAAGTTCATTTCAAAACATTTTAGGAAGAGATTTAAATTTTATGCAGTCAGGCCTCGTACACCCGACCGAGTTTCTCGGCAAAAAACAGCAAGAAACTTGCTGTTTTTTTTTTTTTTTGCCGAGGAAACCAGTTGTGTTCCTTTTTTCGACGAGGAAACTATTGAGGAACTCGACGAGCCAAAAAGAGAGGATGTTCTCTATTTCCTCGACGGGAATGGAGAAAATTGGCACGTCGAGTTCCTCGACAGCCTAACAAGGAACTCGACGAGCAAAACAATGTGTTTCGCCCGTCGAGTTCCTCGGTCGTGTGTACGAGGCCTCAGTATTATTTTAAAAATACCTATATGTAGCACTAACCCCGGAGGAGCTGCTGGGTGGCACATTTACCTCGTGGCTCTCCGAATTCCTAGGAGTGAATGGTGCGTATGGCAGTAAAGGAATGTCTGCAACAGGTGTCTTTTGCTGTGCTCTTTATTACCCAGCCGGGTAAAAACAATAAACTGGTGATGAAAGGGATAGAGTTGAAGGAAGAAGGAGAACAGCAGATTCAGGCGTAGTATTTGGAACAGTCCTGCTCCCATATGTAACACTTTCTGTACCACTCCAGCCTGAGTGGGCTTAGCGTACTCGGACAGGCCTCTCTCACTGACCTGGCAGCCGGAGTATCACTCAAACCTTGAACTTGAGGAAAAGTCTCTGCCACAGACCCTCCTGGTATGGACTCAGGGAGAAACCTCTGCCACAGGCCCCCACCGATTGTAATTACGGAGACAATGCTCCTTTAAGAATTACGCCTGGATCTCCTTCTTATCGTCGCCCAGGTACCGACTGACAGGTGATCAATCCTTCAGTTTCCGGCAACCTTGATTCCCCGATGGTTTGTCGAAATCCTCTTGGATCGCCAGCCTCCCATTGGCTTTACGCAGATGGACTCCCCACCGTTCAGCTATACCGCTTGGGATCTTCAAGAAATGGGAACCCAGTCGATCACTGGGTCCCCGCCAGGGATGGACTGGCCATCGGGACTACCAGGAGATTCCCGGTGGGCCGATGGCTCAGTGGGCCGGTCAGAAGTCGTGGCGATCTACCAGTCAATCGCTGACAGCTGGCGCCTGATGGGTAGATCAAGATTTAGAAAAAAAGTGAATACTCTGCGCTGCCAATTGTATGTGGATGGTAGCTGCTAACACGGCTCATACGAAAAAGCAAGAAACAAAAGTATATATATGTGTAGCGCTGAGATTGACTAAGTGAAAATCAAAATACCATAGTAAGTGCAGTGATGAAAGTTAAAACACATATACCAATATTATGCACAAATCATAAGTCTTAAATGGGTCCCTATAGAAGAATGTGCCTGGGTGGCACGTGATCTGATACACCTGCTGTGATATCAGATGTGGATGCAAGGTTCAACAGAACACAAGACTGTGATGGTCAAATATATAAACAAAAGTTCATCAACATCAAAAAGTCATTCAGGTGAGTGAGTGAATAGATGAAAATTACGTGACTTCTTTAACGTGACAATCCCACCACCGAAAAAAGTGCAGGCTTACCGGAACTCATTGACCGATGATGACATATGTCAACAAAGGTCAAACAAGGCTTTATATGACAGATGTCAAAAACGATCCTTGGCAGGAAGCATAGGTCCGACTGGTTGAAATATCTTTGAGTAGGATGGGTCCCCAGGAGCAAGCTGGAAGCTGTACTTGTAGATGGAGTCCCCAAACCGATAAGCTCAGTGTATTAGTGGTGCATATAGAAAGGAGAGAAGGGTGGCCACATAGCGTAACTCCGTATAATAAATAAAATAAGTTTTTATTCACAGCTGACAAACTTACATTTGGCTGGAAGTATAAGAGCTCTTGCATGCAAATAGGGCGACAGTGGAGTCCTCCCGACGCATTTCGTGGTCAAAAGCACATCGTCTGGGGTATCTCTCCACTGTAGCCCACTCCAATATATATGTATTCCATATGTTCACATCCAATCAAATGAGGATCTGACTCACCCAACAATCAGCAATCACAGGCAGCACTTCCACCTATCGAAGCCTCCAAGCCTCTATGTGAGAAATGAACCTCATGCAAAAAACAGGAAGTGGATACAGCCCTTAATGTGACAGCCAATATAGTTTAAGCAGAGTCATTGCGAGTGAGAACATAGTGATTATCTTGAAGTGACTGGCATAATCCGTGTAATATATAGTGTGGATGCTTTTTTTTTAAAAGAATATACACTTATAAACATCGCGGTCCGTAGGTCTGGCCACTGCACATGTGCAGTACCCAAGCCTCGTTCTCAAATAGAAGGGGTGTAACAGACCGCAGTGGTCAAGCCTCATTTGTGTGTGTCTAAGATGACGCCGCCAATGTCCCAACACGCGTGCGTGATGCCCAAGCCTCACTATGAAAAAGTGAAAGGCTTCCTTGTGATGGGATCAAAGATGCTAGATGGTCAAAGCGCATGCGCGCGCGGGTCAAGCCTCGTTATGAAAGAAGCCAGTCGCGGTTGGTCGAATCAGCCCCCACAGGAAGGAGGCGCATATACGATCATGATTGGTTAGATCAGTAACCTAGATAAACGAACAGCAAAAAAATGTGTATATTACACCCTTATGGACGAGCGAAAAAAAGGAAATTAAAAACGTCGCCAGCACATGGAATATATAAACCAGTCAAAGAGTTACATAGAAAATTGTATATTAAATTAAAAGAGGATTGCCACATTCGATCTGACCAAAGAAAGAGGAAATTTCTGTCAGATTCGGGTGAGAGACAATCAGCATGTCTAAAACAATTGAAATTGAACATATGTTTATTACATTAAAATGTGGTCTGTGGCGCGCGCTGCCTTATATGAATAAGTGAGCGTGTAGAAATTACCACAGGCAAAAATAAAATAAATGTGCAATGGAATTGCAGATATAAAAAATATATTATAACAAACCTGCCTCATAGACTATAAAAAACTGCCTCATGTTTGATGTGAGTCAGATCACCACGTACATTAACACACGACATAAATAATCATAAATGAGACAAAAATACGTAGTAAGGAACAAGAAAGTTACTGCGCGTATAAACTTCACGCAGTACGAATTAAGTGTACTATAACATTTCCAAAGACCCAGAATACGCAAAATGCAGAACAGCGATAAACTCATGACACATTATTAAAGGAATTTATATCCCATTCAACATTCATTCCGAACGGGGTATATGTCTGGAGTTCATATATCCAGAAAGTCTCTAAGCGGGAAACCCCCCCGAGTCATGGCTCCACCTCTCCACGGGGGGGTATATTTGTCAATGACCACAAATTGTGTTCCCTTGGGATTTCTGTGATGATATTGTTTATAGTGTCGGGGGACAGGATGTTTAGTGTCCCCACCTATTATAAGTGCAATATGTTCGCTCACTCGAACCAATTGAAAAAGTGCGGATGGTACGACCGACATATTGCATGCCGCAAGGACGCGTTAGTAAATATACATGTACTTGGTCGCACATGTACAAAATGTTTTTATGGTGTATTGCTTGTTAGTGACAGTGGAGGAAAATTACCAAGTACATTGTATATTTACTAACGTGTCCTTGCGGCATGCAATATGTCGGTCGTACCATCTGCACTTTTTCAATTCGAGTGAGCGAACATATTGCACTTATAATAGGTGGGAACACTAAACATCCTGTCCCCCGACACTATAAACAATATCATCACAGAAATCCCAAGGGAACACAATTTGTGGTCATTGACAAATATACCCCCCCGTGGAGAGGTGGAGCCATGACTCGGGGGGTTTCCCGCTTAGAGACTTTCTGGATATATGAACTCCAGACATATACCCCGTTCGGAATGAATGTTGAATGGGATATAAATGCCTTTATTAATGTGTCATGAGTTTATCGCTGTTCTGCATTTTGCGTATTCTGGGTCTTTGGAAATTTTATAGTACACTTAATTCGTACTGCGTGAAGTTTATACATGCAGTAACTTTCTTGTTCCTTACTACGTATTTTTGTCTAATTTATGATTATTTATGTCGTGTGTTAATGTACGTGGTGATCTGACTCACATCAAACATGAGGCAGTTTTTTATAGTCTATGAGGCAGGTTTGTTATAATATATTTTTTATATCTGCAATTCCATTGCACATTTATTTTATTTTTGCCTGTGGTAATTTCTACGCGCTCACTTATTCATATAAGGCAGCGCGCGCCACAGACCACATTTTAATGTAATAAACATATGTTCAATTTCAATTGTTTTAGACATGCTGATTGTCTCTCACCCGAATCTGACAGAAATTTCCTCTTTCTTTGGTCAGATCGAATGTGGCAATCCTCTTTTAATTTAATATACAATTTTCTATGTAACTCTTTGACTGGTTTATATATTCCATGTGCTGGCGACGTTTTTAATTTCCTTTTTTTCGCTCGTCCATAAGGGTGTAATATACACATTTTTTTGCTGTTCGTTTATCTAGGTTACTGATCTAACCAATCATGATCGTATATGCGCCTCATTCCTGTGGGGGCTGATTCGACCAACCGCGACTGGCTTCTTTCATAACGAGGCTTGACCCGCGCGCATGCGCTTTGACCATCTAGCATCTACGATCCCATCACAAGGAAGCCTTTCACTTTTTCATAGTGAGGCATGGGCATCACGCACGCGTGTTAGGACATTGGCGGCGTCATCTTAGACACACACAAACGAGGCTTGACCACTGCGGTCTGTTACGCCCCTTCTATATGGGAACGAGGCTTGGGTACTGCACATGCGCAGTGGCCAGACCTACGGACCGCGATGTTTATAAGTGTATATTCTTTTTTAAAAAAAGCATCCACACTATATATTACACGGATTATGCCAGTCACTTCAAGATAATCACTATGTTCTCACTCGCAATGACTCTGCTTAAACTATATTGGCTGTCACATTAAGGGCTGTATCCACTTCCTGTTTTTTGCATGGGGTTCATTTCTCACATAGAGGCTTGGAGTGCAAGCCACAGCGCCATCTTGGATAGGTGGAAGTGCTGCCTGTGATTGCTGATTGTTGGGTGAGTCAGATCCTCATTTGATTGGATGTGAACATATGGAATACATATATATTGGAGTGGGCTACAGTGGAGAGATACCCCAGACGATGTGCTTTTGACCACGAAACGCGTCGGGAGGACTCCACTGTCGCCCTATTTGCATGCAAGAGCTCTTATACTTCCAGCCAAATGTAAGTTTGTCAGCTGTGAATAAAAACGTATTTTATTTATTATACGGAGTTACGCTATGTGGCCACCCTTCTCTCCTTTCTATATGCACCACTAATACACTGAGCTTATCAGGTTGGGGACTCCATCTACAAGTACAGCTTCCAGCTTGCTCCTGGGGACCCATCCTACTCAAAGATATTTCAACCAGTCGGACCTATGCTTCCTGCCAAGGATCGTTTTTGACATCTGTCATATAAAGCCTTGTTTGACCTTTGTTGACATATGTCATCATCGGTCAACGAGTTACGGTAAGCCTGCACTTTTTTCGGTGGTGGGATTGTCACGTTAAAGAAGTCACGCAATTTTCATCTATTCACTCACTCACCTGAATGACTTTTTGATGTTGATGAACTTTTGTTTATATATTTGACCATCACAGTCTTGTGTTCTGTTGAACCTTGCATCCACATCTGATATCACAGCAGGTGTATCAGATCTCGTGCCACCCAGGCACATTCTTCTATCCCTCGCATCAGAGGGACCCATTTAAGACTTATGATTTGTGCATAATATTGTTATATGTGTTTTAACTTTCATCACTGCACTTACTATGGTATTTTGATTTTCACTTAGTCAATCTCAGCGCTACACATATATATCCTTAAGATCAAGATTTAGCAAGCATGCAGAGTAGCGCAGGAAGCGTGTGTAATATGTTCTCTCTCCTGTCACGGCACTCACGCTGCTCCCCGACAGCCCCACCTCTCTTCTCGTCCATCCCCATTTGCTTGTGACATCATCTGGGATGGACGAGAAGAGTGGAGGGGCCGCCAGGGAGCCGAGTGAGTGCCGTGACGGGAGGGAGAACATATTACACACGCTTCCTGCGCTACTCTGGCAGGTAAACGATGTGCACCATAATGTGCCCTGTGCCCTGATGTGCCCTGTGCCTCAATGAGGTGTGCCCTGATGTGCTGAGATGGGCCCTGATGTGATGTGCCATGTACGTGTTGTGCCCTGATGTTCTGTGCCCTGTACCCTGATGTGCTGAGCTCTGTACCATGCCCTGATGTGCACTGTACCCTGATGTGTTGTGCCCTGGGCCGGTCTGGATGAAGTCCAGGGCCACATTTTTGTCCCAGTCCAGCCCTGGTCCCCGCCGCTGTTCAAATGTTCCGGACCAACATGGTCCCGGAACCAGGAACACCGCGTGGCATGCACGCCGCAGCCATAACGCGGGGGCGCCGTGATGTGGCCACCCTAAAGGTGGGTGCCACACTGGACGAAGAAGACGAACCCAGACTCAATGGCGTCTGTCCCATAAATACCCTCTCCCAGCATGCCCAGCGAGGAAACTCCCTCCTGATTGGCTGCTGGGAAAAAGCACCCAAGTCTCGACTCCACTGCTGCCACCTATCATCCTGGGGTGGAACATCACCCCAGCAATGACAGAATGAGCCCACAGCACAGCCAAGCTGAGACAGAGACCCTGTTTTGAACATAACAATTTGGATCAGAGTTTACAAATACTCTGATGATCACCCTCTAAATTTCAATAGCACCGGTACTTGGAAGTAACCAGGCGCTACATATATTTTATTAAAAGTCACTAAAATTAGATATTATATTCCAGGTCACAGATACAATTATGATTTTAGTGTCTACTGACCTAATGATAATTCTGTTATAAGGTAAAAATATAAAGATTTTGATGTAGAACAAATTAGAAGTAGAATTGTTTTAAGATGCCAATGTCACGGAGCCCTGAACCAGACGTACAACAAGAGATAAGTGAAAATAAGAAGGCTTTATTGAAAATCAAGCTGTAAAGCAAAAGTCCAAACGGATGGTGAAACCGAAGCAGAGTCTTTGCGAAGCCAGAGGTCAGGAACCAGAAGGGTAGTCAGACGAAGCCAGGATCAGGAACCAGCAGGGTAGTCAGACGAAGCCAGGATCAGGAACCAGCAGGGAAGTCAGACGAAGCCAGGATCAGGAACCAGCAGGGAAGTCAGACGAAGCCAGGATCGGAACCAGAAGCAGCAGCAGTCTTAGAAGCATGTGAACACAGGAGGACCAAGCAAGGAACTGAAGCCACAGATCTCCTATATATATGAGCCAGGCATCCAGCTCCTCCCAGTGGGAAGGAGGAGCCGCAGGGTGGGAGGCTACAAGAAACCCAGAAACCAAGATGGCCGCCAGCACATGTCAAACGAAGGAGAACAGCAAGGAGGTAAGACCATGACAGTACCTCCCCCTCAAGGGCCGCTCCTCCGCGGAGCAAAAAACGGTTTCTGAGGGAAGCGTGCGTGGAAGGCTCGGAGCAAGGCAGGAGCATGGACATCTGCGGAGGGAACCCAGGAACGCTCCTCTGGACCATAACCACGCCAGTGGACCAAAAACTGCACCCGACCGCGGACCAGGCGTGAGTCCAGGATATTGCTCACCTCATACTCCTCATGATTACCCACTTGGACCGGACGAGGCCGAGGAACCGAGGAAGTGAAGCGATTGCACACCAGTGGCTTCAACAGGGAGACATGAAACACGTTGGAGATCCGCATGCCAGGTGGAAGCGCAAGGGCATAGGCTACCGGGTTTACCCTGCGAAGCACTCGGAAGGGACCAACAAAGCGAGGAGCCAGCTTGGGAGTGGGCACTCGAAGGTTGAGGTTGCGGGTGGACAACCATACACGGTCTCCGACCTGGTAGGAAGGAGCAGGCGCTCGTCTGCGATCAGCCTGGAGTTTCTGGCGCTGCGCAGAGACCTCAAGGGACTTCTGGATCTGTACCCAAGAAGCACGTAGGACGGAAAGGTGATCCTCCACAGCCGGAATATCCTGGGGAGAGAATGCCTCCGGTAACACGGCATGTTGGAACCCATAATTGGCCATGAAGGGAGACGTCCCAGAGGAAGAGTTCACCGCCGTGTTCCTGGCAAACTCAGCCCAAGGCAGGAGGTCAACCCAATTGTCTTGGTGATCGGAGACATAGCAACGAAGGAATTGCTCCAAGGCCTGATTGGATCGTTCTGCGGCCCCATTGGACTGAGGGTGGTAGGCCGAGGAGAAGGAGAGATGAATCCCCAACTGGGAGCAAAAGGCGCGCCAGAACCTGGACACAAACTGACTCCCCCGATCCGACACAATCTCCTTGGGCAAACCGTGCAACCGGAAGACCTCCCTGGCAAAAATCGTGGCCAACTCTTGTGCAGAGGGTAACTTCTTGAGAGGAACACAGTGGCACATTTTGGAAAACCGATCCACAATCATGAGAATGACCGTATGGCCTTGGGATGCAGGGAGGTCCACGATGAAATCCATCCCCAGGTGTGACCATGGGCGTTCCCCGGTGGCTATGGGTTGCAGAAGGCCCAACGGAAGGTGCCGAGGGGACTTACTCTGGGCACAAACGGAGCATGCCGCTACATATGCGGCGATGTCGGAACGTAGGGAAGGCCACCAGAACAGACGTGAAACAGCCCAGGACAGCTGATTCTTTCCAGGATGCCCCGCGGTCTTGGAGTTATGGTAGGTTCGCAACAACCGAGTGCGCAACTCCTCAGGCACAAAACATCTGCCGTTGGGTCTCCCAGAGGGAGCACCAGATTGAGCCGCCAAAATCTGCTCACCCAGGGGAGAGGTCAGGCTGGTGCGAATGGCGGCCAGGATCTGATTCGGAGGTATGACCGAAGTCGGAATCGATTCCTCCCTGGACAGCTCGGAGTACTGCCGTGATAAGGCATCCGCCCTGATGTTCTTGGAACCGGGTAGGTAGGAGACCACGTAATTAAAACGTGATAAGAACAGAGCCCATCTGGCCTGACGTGGTGTCAATCTCTTGGCCTCAGAAAGGTAGGTCAGATTCTTGTGGTCCGTCAGGATGAGAACCGGAACCACCGAGCCCTCGAGCAAGTGCCTCCATTCTTTAAGGGCCTGCACGATGGCCAATAACTCCCTGTCACCAATCTGATAGTTGCACTCCGCGGGAGACAGTTTCCGGGAGTAAAACCCACAAGGAAGCAGAGGACCCTCTGGTGTTCTACGCTGAGACAGAAGAGCGCCTACTCCCGTCTCAGACGCGTCCACCTCGAGGACAAAGGGCAACCCAGGGTTGGGATGCGACAGAATTGGAGCCGACACAAAGGCGGATTTTAGGGCCTCAAAAGCTCGGATGGCCTCGAGCGGCCAGACCTGGGAATTACTGCCCTTCCTGGTCAGATCCGTGAGAGGCTTGGCCAGCATGGAAAAGTCCCTGATGAACTTCCGATAATAATTGGCGAAGCCCAAAAAGCGCTGCAGGGAACGAAGACCACTGGGCTGGGGCCACTGTAAGACAGCCGAAACCTTCTCAGGATCCATGGAGAACCCCTCAGCGGAAATGATGTAACCTAGGAAGGTTACCTGGGATCGGTGAAATTCGCATTTCTCAAGCTTACCGAACAGCTTGTTCTCTCGTAACCGTTGCAACACTCGTTTGACATCCAGAATGTGGGCCTCCATGGATTCAGAATATACCAAGATGTCATCCAAATAGACCACCACACACTGCTGCAACAGGTCACGGAAAACATCATTGATGAATTCCTGAAAGACTGCGGGCGCATTGCACAACCCAAAGGGCATAACCAAGGATTCATAATGACCGGTCCTGGTATTAAACGCGGTCTTCCACTCATCGCCCGCCTTGATCCTTACCAGGTTATATGCCGCCCTCAGGTCGAGTTTGGTAAAGACCGTGGCCCCTTTAAGGCGATCGAACAGCTCGGAAATCAAGGGTATCGGGTAAGCGTTCTTGATCGTGATGCGATTGAGACCCCTGTAATTGATGCAAGGCCTTCTTTTTCACAAAGAAAAATCCAGCCCCTGCCGGGGATGAGGATTTGCGAATGTGCCCGCGTGAAAGCGCCTCCATCACGTACTCCTCCATGGCCTCATTCTCCGCTACCGACAGTGGATAGACCCTGCCACGAGGAGGAACGGCACCAGGTTGTAACTCTATGGCACAATCGTATGGGCGGTGCGGAGGTAGGGCAACCGCGCGCACCTTATCGAATACATCCCAGTACTCCTCGTATTCAGGAGGCAACAGAGAATCCAAGGAAGTACACAGCAACTTGACAGGCCCATGGATGCAACTAGCCCCACACTGCGGTGACCACGAGAGGATCTCGGCCGATCTCCAATCGAAAGTCGGATTATGCTTCTGGAGCCAGGGGTACCCCAAGACCACCGAGTAGTGTGGAGACGAAATAACCTGGAAGCAGACCGACTCTCTGTGAACGGCACCAATGGCTATCCCCACTGGAAGGGTCTTATGAGTCACGTGTGACGGCTGGAGGGGTCTGCCGTCTATCGCCTCAAGAGCCAGCGGGGAACCTCGAGCCTGCAGAGGAATGGAATTGGCGGCAGCGAACACACTATCAATGAACAAACCACCAGCACCAGAGTCCACCAACGCCTGGGTCGTCACCGAACCCCCGACCCAGGAGAGGACAACAGTGATCAGTGGTTTGTCAACACGGGAAACCGGGGACGAGGAGACTCCACCCAAGATCTGCCCCCGACAGGATCTCAGGTGCGAGCGTTTCCCGGACGGTTCGGACATGCCAACCGAAAATGACCACCGAGACCACAGTACATGCATCGGCCCTCGCGTCTCCGGAGTGCCCTCTCCCCCTCGGACAGGCGAGCAAACCCCAGCTGCATGGGTTCACCCCCCCAGGAGGCGTGGGAGGAGAGGGAGGCACGGGTGGGACAGCAAACGTAGGCACCAATCTGTTAGGAGGCCTCCGCAGGCTCTCCTTAAAGGAAGGTCTCTCCCTGAGTCTGGTGTCAATCAAAATCAGGAAAGAAATAAGAGCCTCGAGCTCCACTGGTAGGTCCTTAGCTGCAACCTCATCCTTCAAGGCATCCGAGAGACCATGAGAGAAAGCAGCGACCAGAGCCTCATTATTCCAGCCCACCTCTGCTGCCAGGGTACGAAACTCAATGGCGTATTCGGCTACGGATCGTGAACCCTGTCTGACGGACATGAGGAGCTTCGTAGCAGAGGCAGCGCGAGCCGGCACATCGAATACCTTCTGAAGAGAAGCAACAAAACCGGAAAACCAGCCAGCCATGTGATACCTACCACGTGGGTAGGTATCACATGGGTAGGTACAGAGCATGATGGGACTGTGAGGCCTATATAAATCCGACGCAAGCCGGGCACACGTCATTGCAGCGAGAAGAGCCGGCCGGCGTGTCAACATCTGGAGAAGACGGAAGACGAGAACAGAAGAAGATGACGTTACAGAAGAGCGGACTGACCGCCGCCAGTATAGCGGCGGCCAGCCCTGAAGGAGAAGGAACCGGACAGCGGGAGGAAGAACCGGGGTGCGCCGAGTCAAGAGTGGAGAGCGGCGAAGATGGAAGAAGACCCCCCCAGAGCTGAGAAGACCCCCGGAGCGGAGAAGACGTCACAAAAGAGCGGTGAAGACCCGGAGAGCAGGAGAAGACCCCCGGAAATCGGAAGAAGAAGCCTACCCTGGTAAAAGAGCTAAAGAAGACAGGGGAGGCCTCCGGAGCAGTCTAATAAAATATTTTAATACCCTGTGTGGTTTATTTGTGTTTTTACCACTTTTCTTGCAGGTGAATGGGTAGGGGTACGATGTACCCCATACTCATTCACTTAGGGTGGGGGGCCGGTATCTGGGGGCCCCCTTATTAAAGGGGGCTCCCAGATTCCGATAAGCCTCCCGCCCGCATACCCCGACAACCAACGGCCAGGGTTGTCGGGAAGGGGCCCTGTCCTCATCAACATGGGGACAGGGTGCTCTGAGGTGGGGGGGGCCGCAGTGCGCCCCCCTGCCCCAGAGCACCCAACCCCCCCATGTTGAGGGCATGCAGCCTGGTATGACTCAGGAGGGGGGGGGGGGCGCTCGCTCGTCCCCACTCCCTTCCTGGCTGGCCGGGTAGCGTGCTTTGGATACGGGTCTGGTATGGATTGTAGGGGGACCCCATACGCCGTTTTTTTCGGCGTAGGGGGGCTCTCCTTACAACCCATAACAGACCTAAGGGCCCGGTATGCTCCTGAGGGGGGAACCCATGCCGGATTTTTAGTTAAAATCCGGCGGGGACTTCCCCCTCAGGATTCAGAACAAACGCTGCACACGGCGGGAATCCAAGTCGGATCTCCCGTCGCTTCTATGACGCGCTTGCTGGGATGTGCTGTCACTATTCCAGTGAGTGTGAGATGTCGGCGAGATCTCGGCACCATGTCGCCGAGAATCAGCGCGATGCTGTCGTGCTAAAAACACAATATCACAAACACCTACTGTACTGTATATAACCATTTTATGTGATATTGATTAATTCGAGATTTTCCTAGTTTGTGACGGAAAATATTAATTATATGAAGACAGGAGGCGAGTATCTTGCATTAATCTTTCTTTTTAATGCCCATAGCAGAACATTTTACATATTTTAAATAAATCATAAACTTTTCCACATGAAATGATGGAAGAAAACTACATTTCCCAGCAGTCCCAGCATCCGTGTAAGCCACACCCTTCTGGTGGCCTGAACCTATATCTAGGACTGTCCTTGTGTATATCCTCCTCTTTCTTGAAGCGAATGCTCGAAACAGGATAAACTTGAGAAAGAAACTCCACACATGACTCTTCGGCCAGCCGGCCAAACCTGTTTTGACGTCAGCCAAGGTGGTAATGGACGACAACCATGTCGTTAAGAACTCCAACCGGGAGAGTATAACAGAGACTTCGTCCCAACGGGGGACCCAGGAATCAATTCGTCAAGCGCCCACAGGAGCCTGGTGTGGGGGTTCAGTATCCTGAAAAGAGAAATAAATATCCATAATAGGGTGGGTTGGGAGGGAAGATACTCGCCTCCTGTCTTCATATAATTAATATTTTCCGTCACAAACTAGGAAAATCTCGAATTATATATCAGACAGGAGGCTCATATCTTGCAAGTTTAAAGCTACATATATAAATACGTCATGTAACACAAACAGAACTTGGTTATAAATGCCCGTTATCTAATGCACCCCGCGTAAATTGTGGGGCAGTAGGGATCATACAGTACCTATGAGGTAAGGACAGATAAGGAGACATGATCCTCTGGTCTGAAATAAAATTGACGAAAGGTCGATTCTGACGACCAATCGGCCGCTAATAAGAGGTCTGACAAGGAACCCCCTGACGTAACCACCTTAGTGGCCATCGCCCCCCTGGTCGAGTGAGCGCCAAAGAGGGATACATCTATACCCGACATCTCCATCACCAATCTTACCCATCTGGCTAAAATGGCTGAAGACACCGGATGGTGCGGTTGTACATATGAGATTAATAACTGTGAAAAGTCTGGAGAACGTAAGGTCGAAGTGTGCGATTCGTATGTCTGCAGACAGCGGACCACGCAAAGATGTGGATGCGATTGGAAGAGAGGGTAAAAAACTGAGTGTAGGTTGGTTTTTGTCCTGCGTACTATAGAGAACCTAACCCCTTCTGGCGAAAATTGTCGCCTAGAAATATCCAAAGCTCTCACATCGGAGATTCTTTTTATAGAAACTAAACATAATAGAGTAGTGAGTTTTAGAGATAGACTCTTTAGGGACAACTGATCGTTGTCTTCCCAAGAAGAAAACAATTGAAGGACTTTGGACACGTCCCAAGTCGCTTGGTATCGTGGGTGAGGTGGACGCTTATATTTAACGCCGCGGAGTAAGCGACATACCAGTGGGTGTTTGCCTATAGGTACAGAATTTACCGGACAATGGTATGCCGAGATAGCAGATCTATAGACATTGAGGGAACTGTATGATCTTCCTTGTTCGTATGACTCTGCAAGGAAGTTTATCACCGAGGAGACAGGGGCTTGAATGGGATCAACCTGCCGTTGATCACACCAACGGACCCATAACCCCCAGGCAGATCGATATGCCGATCTAGTCCCTGGGGCCCAGGCCAAGGCGAGAAGGTCTCTAGCCGATTGTGAAAGGTCTGTACCCGATTCTGGCACCCCGAAACCAACCAAGCAAGAAGAGGTAGTCTGCCTTCCAGCAGCAATGGGTGTAGACCCTTGGTCGGATTCGTCAATAGGCGTGTTGAGTGGGGAAGGAGCCTGGGGTAGTCAATCGACATCCCCAGAATCAGAGGAAACCACGGTTGTGTCGGCCACCAAGGAGTGATCAACGCAACCGTCGCCCACTTATTGATTACGTGAAGGAGAAGTCTGGTGATCAGTGTGAAGGGGGGGAACGCATAATGTATCCCCTCCGGCCACATTTGAAGAAATGCGTCCACTGCTGCTGCTTCCGGTCTCCAGCTGTAAAAGCGGAGTAGTTGTCGGTTGAGTCTTGAAGCGAAAAGGTCCGTGTGAAACGGACCCCAGAGCTCTTGTATTGATAGAAAAAACGATCTGTCCAATGTCCAGTTGCTGGCGTCGGACAGATAGCGGGAATTCCAGTCTGCCACATAGTTGGACACCCCTGGAATGTATTCTGCCACCGGGATAATGTCGCGGGATAGACAGAAATTCCAGAATTCGGACGCGATGTCCGCTAGTATCTTGGATTTCGTGCCCCCTAGACGGTTGATATATTGCACCGCCGCCACATCCATGCGTAAAAGAAGGCAACATTTAAACCTCTGAGAGAGGAAACTCCTGATGGCGAAGAATGCCGCCAGGAGTTCTAGCGCATTGATGTGGAGGGAAGATTTGTCCATGGACCATGTCCCTCCTGTGGTGTCCTGGCCACAACGAGCTCCCCAGCCCTGTCGACTCGCATCGGATTCTAGGATGACATCCGGCCGAGAACTGAAGATAGTCTTGCCGTTCCATTCTATGGCATGTTGGAGCCACCACTGCAGTTCCTCTTCCGAACAAAGGGAGACTTTGTCCGAATAACGGAGTCCTTGCCGTAGATGTAGGGCTTTGAGGCGTTGTAAGGCCCGATAATGTAGTGGAGCTGGGAAGATTGCCTGGATGGAGGCTGATAATAGTCCGACTATGCGTGCAAGGACTCTCAGTGATATCCGGCCTTTGCGCAAAACTGCCCTGATTTATTTTCGAATCAGAGACAGTTTGTATTTGGGTAAGCGTAGGACAGCTTGTCTGGTGTCCACAGAGAAACCTAAAAACTCCATCTCTTGGGCTGAAAAAAGTATGGACTTCTTGTGGTTGATGAGGAAACCCAGTTCCTCTAAGAGTGACACCGTCCAACTTTTGTGTAGTTCGGCTTGTGTTTTTGAATGGGCCATGATTAGGAGGTCGTCTAGATATATTATCAGACGTACTCCCCTGCATCGTAGAGCAGCCACTACTGGCTTCATTATTTTGGTTAAGCACCATGGGGCCGAATATAGGCCGAAGGGTAGACAGGTAAACTGCCACATATGATCCCTCCATTGGAATCTCAGAAATTTTTGGGAAGAATAGTGCATTGAAATCGTTAGATATGCATCCTTCAGGTCTATTTTGACTAGCCAGTCTCCCTGGGTTAGCAGGTCTCTTAATAGATGTATTCCCTCCATTTTGAAGTGACGATATGTCACGTATTGGTTTAGATCTTTTAAATGTATTATCGGTCGATAGCCGCCATCTTTCTTCTTTACCAAGAATAGGTTGCTGACGAACCCGGGGGATAAAGGATCTACTTCTATCACGGCTTGTTTCGAAACGAGATCCTGTAATTCTTCGTCTATGAGACGTACATTTTGTTCCGAAAAATGACTGGGATATGGCTGAACCAACATGACTGGTTGTGATACGAAGTCTATGTGGTAGCCTGCTACTGCAGTTAGTATCCAAGCGTCTGCTGTAATCGTGTACCAGACGTGGATAAAATGTCTCAGTCTGCCCCCTACAGGTATATGAGAAAAATAATTCCTTGATACACTTACCAGTGGGTGGACGGGATCTGGGGAAACCTCTGCCACCGCGTCCTCTCCATGGGCGTCCTCTGGGAGGAAAAAATGGCGCCGGTTGTGCCATCGGGACGGAGTACTGCTGCTGCATGGGCGAGTAAGACTGAGCGGTTGCCCTAGGATAGGCCCTGTAATAGTTGCTTCGACCGGCAGATCGGCCTCTCCCTCTGCCGGCCCTATTAAAAACCTTGGGCCCAGAGCCTGACTTCTTCAATGAGGTTTGGGCTTTGTCCAAACTATAAAATAGGCCTACAAACCTATTAATATTTTTCATTAAGTCATCTCCGAATAGGAGACCTTCTGCTGAGGGACCTGGTTTCGACTCCGCTAAATGTGAGAGTTGCGGGTCGAGTCTCATCAGGATCGACCTGCGTCGTTCAATGGCGCAGGTCGTGTTGGCTGAGCCTAACAGGCAGATGGCACGTTGTGCCCACCCTCGTAATTGTATTAAATCTACTGACCCCTCGGTGGCGGCTGCCTGCTCCGAGAGGTTCAGTATTTTTGTCAAGGGGCCTAAGAGATCTAGAATACGATCTTGGATTGATCTAAAAGAGCGTTCAATGCCCTTTTTGGCATACTTGCCAGATTTGGTCAGGTACTTGAGAAGCACCGGGTCAATCTCAGGTGTGGATGCCACCTTTTTAGGAATAAAGGGTCTGGGGCATTCTGCCCTCAGCTTATTCCTATTTGCCCTGTCCAAGCTCCTTCTTGTCCAGTGTTCCACATATTGGGACACTTGTGGGAGGGGTGCCCAGTCCCCGGATCTGGGATGTGAAATACATTCCGGATTAAAAAATGGCTCCCCTAGGGAGTCCAAAATAGTTTCGGATGGTAATTCCGGATTGGCTTCAGTTTCAGTAGCCATTTGCCCAGCCTCCTCCAGATCGGATTCAGAATCCTCTGATGCTATGATCAGCGATCCTTCAGGATGCTTCATCCTCTGAGTCCTCATTAAATGAGTCCGGTTTAGCCCGGTGGACGGGTTTGAATTTTTTCTGGGGAATCTCCTTGAATATCAAGGGTCGCTCACCTTCAGGATGGCTAGGGCGGCAGGCCGTGGAGGGTCCTGCCTCATGCATGAATTCTACTTCCCCTGCCGGGGAGTCGGAATAAGCAGTCAGATGCTTGCGCTTGTAAAGGGCTTTGCCCTTTTTTACCACCTCAGGGTGAGTAGGGTGAGTAGTGTGAGGTTTGCTATTAGAAGCCAGAGCAGCCTGGATGGAGCTACTTATGAGCTCTTGTATTTGTGCAGCAGTTAGCAGCTTCTCAGGGGTTAAGGCTGGACATGTTAAAGGAGTACTCCAGAGCAATTTTTTTTTTATAATTAGCAACATGTTTAAAAAGTATATAAGAATGTAATTCACCTTCAGTGTCATATCTGCAGCAATCCCCGACTTTTCAGAAACCGGAAGTTCGGCCAGTCATTCCTGGCTATGAATTTCGTACCCCAGCTTGGTAACGAAACGTCATCATTCTGCACTCTTCCCCCGTCTGCTCCTGCATCCTGTGTCCGCCCCTGGCTCCTGTGGGTCACTCCCACACTTTGAATATTCATTGTTCATTCGTTTGCACAGCCCTGATTCGCTGGGCTGTGCAAACTAGGGGGCGGGAGCGATCCACCTCGGAAATGAGTGACAGGCAGCCAGGGCTGGGCGGCTAGTAATTCTATTCCTGCACATTGTCCCTAGAGCACCGTCATTTCATGTTAGAAGCAGCGCAGCCACGGACCCCCCCCTCCCCCCCCCCCCTTCCCCCCCCCGCACGGCTGTCTGCTCTGACATTCATTTATAAGGTAGCCACTCTGCCGGTATTTTACTGGCTGGGCTCGGGTACAGGCGGATGGGATTGGTGCAGTGGCGAGTCACATGGGTGGGGAGTCACACCAAGCAGAAAGCATGGAGACTGTGCGGGGGGGGGGGGGGTTATCGGTGGCGGCGGAGCGGCTGACCCCACACATCGAGTGCCTTCTCCCAAATACCAGTGACATGTAAGGGAGTCAGCAGGAATAAGACAGGGGCACGGGACAGGGCACGCCTGCCAGGGACAGCCCGATCTATTCCAATTTCCAGCACCGTGCGTGTGATGGGGGAGAAGGCTGCTGTCAGGTGTAGGGGAGCGTGGTGCACCATTGACAGAAAGCTGCCAGTGACTGTGTGTGTGTATGTGGGTGGCATGGCCCCTCTTTCACCACTCTCTCATCCTGATCCCTGATCCCTCTCTCTCTCATCCTGATCCCTGATCCGTCCCTCTCTCATCCTGATCCCTCCCTCTCTCATCCTGATCCCTCTCTCTCTCTCATCCTGATCCCTCTCTCTCTCTCTCTCATCCTGATCCCTCTCTCTCTCATCCTGATCCCTCTCTCTCTCTCTCTCATCCTGATCCCTCTCTCTCTCTCTCTCTCTCTCTCTCTCTCATCCTGATCCCTCTCTCTCTCATCCTGATCCCTCTCTCTCTCATCCTGATCCCTCCCTCTCTCATCCTGATCCCTCTCTCTCTCTCATCCTGATCCCTCTCTCTCTCTCATCCTGATCCCTCTCTCTCTCATCCTGATCCCTCTCTCTCTCTCTCATCCTGATCCCTCTCTCTCTCTCATCCTGATCCCTCTCTCTCTCTCATCCTGATCCCTCTCTCTCTCTCATCCTGATCCCTCTCTCTCTCATCCTGATCCCTCTCTCTCTCATCCTGATCCCTCTCTCTCTCTCTCATCCTGATCCCTCTCTCTCTCTCTCTCTCTCTCTCATCCTGATCCCTCTCTCTCTCTCATCCTGATCCCTCTCTCTCTCTCTCTCTCATCCTGATCCCTCTCTCTCTCTCTCTCTCATCCTGATCCCTCTCTCTCTCTCTCTCTCTCATCCTGATCCCTCTCTCTCTCATCCTGATCCCTCTCTCTCTCTCTCTCTCATCTCTCTCATCCTGATCCCTCTCTCTCTCTCTCTCATCCTGATCCCTCTCTCTCTCTCTCTCATCCTGATCCCTCTCTCTCTCTCTCTCTCTCTCTCTCTCATCCTGATCCCCCTCTCTCTCTCTCTCATCTCTCTCATCCTGATCCCTCTCTCTCTCATCCTGATCCCTCTCTCTCTCTCTCTCTCTCTCATCCTGATCCCTCTCTCTCTCTCTCTCATCCTGATCCCTCTCTCTCTCTCTCTCTCTCATCTCTCTCATCCTGATCCCTCTCTCTCTCTCTCTCTCATCCTGATCCCTCTCTCTCTCTCTCATCCTGATCTCTCTCTCTCTCTCTCTCTCATCCTGATCCCTCTCTCTCTCTCTCTCTCATCCTGATCCCTCTCTCTGTGACTGTGTGTGTATGTGGGTGGCATGGCCCCTCTTTCACCACTCTCTCATCCTGATCCCTGATCCCTCTCTCTCTCATCCTGATCCCTGATCCGTCCCTCTCTCATCCTGATCCCTCTCTCTCTCTCTCATCCTGATCCCTCTTTCTCTCTCTCTCATCCTGATCCCTCTCTCTCTCTCTCTCTCTCATCCTGATCCCTCTCTCTCTCTCTCTCTCATCCTGATCCCTCTCTCTCTCTCATCCTGATCCCTCTCTCTCTCTCATCCTGATCCCTCTCTCTCTCTCTCTCTCATCCTGATCCCTCTCTCTCTCATCCTGATCCCTGATCCCTCTCTCTCTCATCCTGTTCCCTCCCTCTCTCATCCTGATCCCTCTCTCTCATCCTGATCCCTCTCTCTCTCTCTCTCATCCTGATCCCTCTCTCTCTCTCATCCTGATCCCTCTCTCTCTCTCTCTCTCATCCTGATCCCTCTCTCTCATCCTGATCCCTCTCTCTCTCATCCTGATCCCTGATCCCTCTCTCTCTCATCCTGATCCCTCTCTCTCTCTCTCATCCTGATCCCTCTCTCTCTCTCATCCTGATCCCTCTCTCTCTCTCATCCTGATCCCTCTCTCTCTCTCATCCTGATCCCTCTCTCTCTCATCCTGATCCCTCTCTCTCTCATCCTGATCCCTCTCTCTCTCTCTCATCCTGATCCCTCTCTCTCTCTCTCTCTCTCTCATCCTGATCCCTCTCTCTCTCTCATCCTGATCCCTCTCTCTCTCTCATCCTGATCCCTCTCTCTCTCTCTCTCTCATCCTGATCCCTCTCTCTCTCTCATCCTGATCCCTCTCTCTCTCTCTCATCTCTCTCATCCTGATCCCTCTCTCTCTCTCTCTCATCCTGATCCCTCTCTCTCTCTCTCTCATCCTGATCCCTCTCTCTCTCTCTCTCTCTCTCTCTCTCTCTCATCCTGATCCCTCTCTCTCTCTCTCTCATCTCTCTCATCCTGATCCCTCTCTCTCTCATCCTGATCCCTCTCTCTCTCTCTCTCTCTCTCTCATCCTGATCCCTCTCTCTCTCTCTCTCTCATCTCTCTCATCCTGATCCCTCTCTCTCTCTCTCATCCTGATCCCTCTCTCTCTCTCTCATCCTGATCCCTCTCTCTCTCTCTCTCTCTCTCTCTCCTCTCTCTCTCTCTCTCTCATCCTGATCCCTCTCTCTCTCTCATCTCTCTCATCCTGATCCCTCTCTCTCTCATCCTGATCCCTCTCTCTCTCTCTCTCTCTCATCCTGATCCCTCTCTCTCTCTCTCTCATCCCGATCCCTCTCTCTCTCTCTCTCTCATCTCTCTCATCCTGATCCCTCTCTCTCTCTCATCCTGATCCCTCTCTCTCTCTCTCATCCTGATCTCTCTCTCTCTCTCTCTCATCCTGATCCCTCTCTCTCTCTCTCTCATCCTGATCCCTCTCTCTGTGACTGTGTGTGTATGTGGGTGGCATGGCCCCTCTTTCACCACTCTCTCATCCTGATCCCTGATCCCTCTCTCTCTCATCCTGATCCCTGATCCGTCCCTCTCTCATCCTGATCCCTCTCTCTCTCTCTCATCCTGATCCCTCTCTCTCTCTCTCTCTCTCTCATCCTGATCCCTCTCTCTCTCTCTCTCTCTCATCCTGATCCCTCTCTCTCTCTCTCTCTCTCTCTCTCTCATCCTGATCCCTCTCTCTCTCTCATCCTGATCCCTCTCTCTCTCTCATCCTGATCCCTCTCTCTCTCTCTCTCTCTCATCCTGATCCCTCTCTCTCTCATCCTGATCCCTGATCCCTCTCTCTCTCATCCTGTTCCCTCCCTCTCTCATCCTGATCCCTCTCTCTCATCCTGATCCCTCTCTCTCTCTCTCATCCTGATCCCTCTCTCTCTCTCATCCTGATCCCTCTCTCTCTCTCTCTCTCATCCTGATCCCTCTCTCTCATCCTGATCCCTCTCTCTCTCATCCTGATCCCTGATCCCTCTCTCTCTCATCCTGATCCCTCTCTCTCTCATCCTGATCCCTCTCTCTCTCATCCTGATCCCTCTCTCTCTCTCTCATCCTGATCCCCCTCTCTCTCTCTCTCTCATCCTGATCCCTCTCTCTCATCCTGATCCCTCTCTCTCTCTCTCTCTCTCATCCCGATCCCTCTCTCTCTCTCTCATCCTGATCCCTCTCTCTCTCTCTCATCCTGATCCCTCTCTCTCTCTCTCATCCTGATCCCTCTCTCTCTCATCCTGATCCCTCTCTCTCTCTCTCATCTCTCTCATCCTGATCCCTCTCTCTCTCATCTCTCTCATCCTGATCCCTCTCTCTCTCTCTCATCCTGATCCCCCTCTCTCTCCTCTCTCATCCTGATCCCTCTCTCTCTCTCATCCTGATCCCTCTCTCTCTCATCCTGATCCCTCTCTCATCTCTCTCATCCTGATCCCTCTCTCTCTCATCCTGATCCCTCTCTCTCTCTCTCTCATCCTGATCTCTCTCTCTCTCTCTCTCATCCTGATCCCTCTCTCTCTCTCTCATCCTGATCCCTCTCTCTGTCTCTCTCTCTCTCATCCTGATCCCTCTCTCTCTCTCATCCTGATCCCTCTCTCATCCTGATCCCTCTCTCTCTCTCAACCTGATCCCTCTCTCTCTCTCTCTCTCTCTCATCATGATCCCTCTCTCTCTCATCCTGATCCCTCTCTCTCATCCCGATCCCTCTCTCTCATCTCTCTCATCCAGATCCCTCTGATGGGATGCACTGGTGCATTGGTGGGCACTGATGAGGTGGCACTGGTGGGCACTGATAGACACCAATGAGGTGGCCCTGATGGACACTGATGGGCTGCACTGATGTGGCACTGACAGGCTGCACTCCACCCTAAACAATTATCTCCTCTCCACCCTAGGTTTTTGGAGATGAGGGGAAAAAAAATAATAATAAAAAAAAATAATCGGCCTAAAATATCGTCCGCAAAAATCGGCAACACATATCGGCCATCGGCCGCCCCAATTTCCAAATATCTGCATCGGCATCGGCCAGAGAAAAACCCATATCGGTCTACCTCTAATATATATATTATCAGGCTAAGTGCATCCGGCGTTTGCAAAACTACAACCCCCAGCAATCACATAACATACCAGATGGTATTTCTAGTTATGCAAAAGCTATACACTCATTATCTTTTACACACACAAATAAAATATATGTGTGTGTGTGCATGTCTGTGTGTTGTAATAATCAGTGCCTCTTGCTGCATAACTACAAATAGCAGCATGCATGCTATGTGATTCATGGGAGTTGTAGTTTTGCAACTGCCGGACGCACTCGGCTGTATATATATATATATATATATATATATATATATATATATATATATATATAAAACGAGTGCGTCTGGCGATTCCATAAATAACAACTACAAGCAATAACATAGCATGCATGATGATATTTGTAGTTATGCAGCAAGAGGCACTGATTATTACAACACACAGACATGCACACACACACACACACACACACACATACATATATAATATATATATATATATATATATAAATAAAAAAATTATTTATATTTATATATATATATATATATATATATATATATATATATATATATATATATATATATATATATATGTGTGTGTGTAAAAGATAACGAGTGTGTATAGCTTTTGCATAACTAGAAATACCAGCATGCATTGGTATGTGATTGCTGGGAGTTGTAGTTTAGGACATTTCTACTACCAGCAATCGCATAGCATGCTTGCTGATATTTGTTGTTATGCAGCCAAGAATTACTGATATATTGACAAAAAACATGTTTATTACATGAACTGGGGGCCTCCAGCAGTTGCTAAACTACAGCTCCTAACATGCACTGTATGGGCATGCTTTGAGCTGTAGTTTTGCTAAACTTGGGGGTTACATGTGTGTATGTGTTGTGTGTGTTTTTACTGTGAATGTGTGTGTCTGGAAGGGGTAATGGGAACTTTTAGTTGAGAGTTCAGGCTGCTTTCTCCTGCTGCACTGTATATTTATCTATGTGAGCAGCATGTGTACTCAAATAGCAATAGCTCTGTGCAGTCACAGGACACAATGATTGGTGGAGGGTTTGGAGGGGTGGGATATGATAATTTTAGGGGCGGATGGCATGGCAGGGGAGGCAGGGAGGGGTGTGTTTATTGAAATGAATGGGGAGGGGAGATACTAGGATAGGGGAGGGGAGGATGAGGAGAGAGGCATTGAGTGACAGGAAAGAAAAGCAAGGGAGCTTGGGTCATGACGATTTTTACATCATCCACCATGGCTCCATAACCAGGAAGTGGCTGAAATTCAGGAGGAGGTAGCAAAGGAATGGCTGGGCTGATTTAGGAAAGAAAGACATCGACTGAAAGGTAAAGCATAAGGGAACATTATAGTGTAAAAAAGAAATGCATTATAGAACTCCTTTAAGGCATTTTGGGACACTCTAGTTTCTTCTGCCATTTTAATTAGGTGATGCTATCTTTCAAGAAGCAAACAGTTAAGTAAATCTATATAAAATGACAAGAATAGCAATGGCAGTAAATTCGTTTAGTTCTAGAATTAATCTAAAATATCAAGAGAAAAAACACAGCAGACCACTCTAGCAAACGAGTGCTCCGCTCTGACAGTAAATATATATATATATATATATATATATATATATATATATATGGCAAAAGGGTCCTATACCGCTCTCCTCACCGCTCGGCAGCAGACTGGCGTTGCGGTGAGGAGGAGGTGAGTATAGGATGCGATGTAGACCGAAAACTCGCGAGAGTACGACGCGAGTGCCGTGATTGGCTGCAGCGCTGAAGGACAGAAGGAAAGAGCGCGCATTCTAAACACCGCCTCCTTCCCGGCCTGCGGCGGGATGGAGGGCAAGAAGAAGGGAGCATAATGGCGCCCGCAAACGACCTGAGGAAAAGAAAAAACAGGGAAGAACAGCGCGAATTGGTCTCGTGCCGCGTCCCCTTCAAAAGGTTGGTACAGATAATCAAAGAAATAGACGATATATATATTAATTGAAATAAAATAAAATTAAAATAAAAATTAAAACAAAAATTAAAATAAAATAGATAAAGGCGCACCGCAGATAGTGAAATACTATCCACAATGCCACAGATGTCTATATTACAAGAATTTAAGATGGTACAAGAAATTAAAGAACAAACAATAATACATAGCAATACTTATCTCTGCCATGAGCAGAAAGAAAGAGGAGGATATACACAAGGACAGTCCTAGATATAGGTTCAGGCCACCGGAAGGGTGTGGCTTACACGGATGCTGGGACTGCTGGGAAATGTAGTTTTCTTCCATCATTTCATGTGGAAAAGTTTATGATTTATTTAAAATATGTAAAATGTTCTGCTATGGGCATTAAAAAGAAAGATTAATGCAAGATATGAGCCTCCTGTCTGATATATAATCAAGATTATACTGAGAGTAGTGTATATTATGCCGGTTGCCAGAATCCCAGAATATAAATAATATATTCTTCAGCACCAATATACAAACTGTTACACATTCTGAAAATAGAACATATTATTTAAAGAGGAAGCAAACCCACTGTTAAAAATAAAAACGCCACCTGCAAGACAAAGGCATAATGAGCTAGTATGCATAGCATACTAGCTCATTATGTAATGCTCACCTCAGATCAAAGCCCCCACAGCCATCCTCGTACACCGCTCGGGCGGCCGACATCTCTTTCAGGATTACTTCTGGGTATCGCGACTCCCGCGCTGTGATTGGCCCGGAGCCATGATGATGACGCTCCTGCGTGCCTCCAGTCACGGCACAATCGCCGGTCCTAAAGTGCGCCTGCGCCGTAGACATCGGCGCCCGTCATTTTTCAAAATATCTCCTAAACCGTGGAGGTTTAGGAGATATTTCAAGCACCTACAGGTAAGCCTTAATCTAGGCTTACCTGTAGGTAAAAGTGGTTGTAAACCACTTTAACAGATAGTTCAGAACATGATCTTCTGCCCTCAGACATGCCTAGTGGTTGAAGGTGATATTATCTGAACTCATTAAAGTAAATTATTAGATTTCTTTAATCAATGGAAAAGAAGCCATACCTTTTGGGCGGAGCCTATTAGAATTATGTCTGAGATGGTATTTAGAGGTAAGAGAGATGCCATTTTTTATATGAACGTTTCTCATCCCAACAGATACACATGTATACATACATAGTAGTAAACAAAATTATAAAAAAAGTAAATTTTTAAAAAGTTTGATGCAGGGGTGCATAAACGATACTAGTACATTCACATGAAGTTATTAACCCACAAAACAATTTTTATTGTATTTTATTTTTTTATTTAATTTTAGTTATGGTGTTCACACACCACACTAATTATTTTTAAGTCAAGCAAAGGTACATATGAATGTAAGGTTTGTCCACAGTCACTTGCCATACCACAACAAAAATGGCGCTGGCGACACTTCCTGTATTGGATGGACTAGAGCTGTAGTTTACCAGTTCCAAAATGGCGCAGGCGGCATTTCTGGTGCCGACGACGCCATTTCCGGCCGTGAGTAATCAGGCTTGGACTACAGCTCTTGTTTACCATTTGTAAAATGGCGCTAGCGGCACTTCCGGTTTCGACGACATCACTTCCGGTTTCGGCCACTTCCGGTTTCGACGACATCACTTCTGGTTCCGGTTTCGACCACTTCCGGTTTCGACGACATCACTTCCGGTCGTGAGTAATCAAGCAATTGGACACAGTAAGATTTAGGGCATAAATAGCCATTCAAGGGGTACACCGGCAGCTTCCTGAGGACGAATCTAAGTATTCGAAACGCGTAGAGGCGCGGGGTACCACACATCTTTTTCACGCCACACGATCCTTGACCCCTGGAACGATACCGCACAGGCTTTTTCGTCCGCTGGAGCGCACCACGGTTAAGGCTTGGAACGCACGCTGGGAAGGTAGCAGTGACACTGGACAGGCTAGTGCCGGCTTGGGCACAGGAACATGCGAGTGTAAAATTTGTTTTTAATGTTTCATGAATAAAACTTGTTAAAAACGTACTACACCATATGGGCCTTTTTTCTTCTTGGGAGTATAAGAGAACCCATAGAGAGTTGGAGCGCAGAGATTCGGGAACCAGAAGAGGAAACCGTACACCATATGATTATATGCAGTTTACCTTTTTGAATCTGGTGAGAGCATAGCGCATTAGGAGGTGGTGGTGACACTATTAGGTGGCAAAGTCACACATTTTTTTTTTGCAGCAAGGCACAAAACGGAAAATTGTATACTCACCTTTCCGTAATTTTCCTTTCCTGACGCATCTTCATGGCAGCACACACACTGGGTTGTGACTCCGCCCCCACAACCTGACAGGATTGGTTAGCTATAAATTTGAAGGGGAGACGCCCCGCACCATTCTCTGTATATATCATCATAAAACAATAGGGCGGGCATCTGTGTGCTGCCATGAAGATGCGTCAGGAAAGGAAAATTACGGAAAGGTGAGTATACAATTTTCCGTTTTCCTGACGCATTCATGGCAGCACACACTGGGAAATAACTCGCCAGTCGGGAGGGTGCAAGAAAACAGTAATATTTATTCTCTATAGCGCTGAGGAATTGGCTCTAAGAACAGATCTGCCAAAGTCGACGGTAGCCAGGAGAGCAGAATCCACTCTGTAGTGAGAAATTAAGATGTGTTGGGAAGACCAAGTTGCTGCTCTGCCTATGGTTTCCGGTGAAATCCCGCAATATGCTGCCCAAGAAGTGGCCACTGCCCCTGTCGAATGAGCCCTAATGCTCTTTAGGAGTCGTCAGTTGCTGGATGGAATAGGTCTCCGCGATAGCACTTACAACCAAGAGGTAATGGTACGGGAGGTAGCTGGCTGACCTCGTCTGCTCCCGTGTGGGATAATTAAGACAGAATCCGTCTTCCTGAGATGTAGCTGTGAAGTAACTGGAGATGGTAGGTTTGACATCCTAGGCATGGGACTCGCCCCTCTCATTAGTAAAAGATGGAAGGACGATGTCCTGGTTATAATGAAAGGAGGAAGTTACCCTTGGATAAAAATGGTCTGAGGGCTTCAGAACCACTCTGTCAGGGGAGAACACTAAATAGGGGTTCCGTAGCCATAAGTGCTTGTATCTCCGACGTCCTCTTAGCTGAGGTGATCGCAATACGGGAAGCCATCTTCAGAGCTAGGTTCCACGGTGAGACTAAGTTGAATGGAGAAAAGGGTGGATTGGACAGGGCCTCGAGTACTACACAGAGATCCCCTGTTGGAAAGGCTGGCCTCCTAGGTGGTCTGATCTTACGCAGGCCCTGAGGAACAGAGTGACCGGATGATGAAGAGCCCATCTAGTACCCGTCATGGCTGAAAGGGCGGATACTTGCACCTTCAGGGTACCCAGGCCCGGGCCCATGTTAAGCCCTGACTGAAGAAATTCAAGAATTTGAGATGGGATTCCAATCTCTTTGCTGCGACGACACGAACCTCTCCCAGATCCTAGTATAGGTGACATCAGTGGAGCTCCTTAGAGCTTGTAATAAGGTTGATATTACCTCCTGAGAGTATCCTAGTTCCCCTAACCTAGCCCTCTCAACTTCCAAGCTGGCAAATGCAGCTTCTCTGGGCTGGATGGAAGAATTGCCTCTGATGTATGAGATCCCAGGTTACTGGAAGATGTATTGGAGGCCGCGTACCTGGTTGTAGCAGGGTCGTAAACCATGGCCTCCTCGGTCGGAACGGTATTAGTACAATAACCGTGGCTGAGGACCTCCGAAGTCGGGACAGGAATCTTGTAATCCGAGAAGTTGGAAGAAAAATGTACCCCAGCTCGAAGCTCCATGGAAGAGCTAGGCAGTTTGTCCCTTCGGCTGATGGAAAGTGGGCTCTGGACAGGAACCTCTGACACTTGGAGTTCTTTGGCGTGGCCGCTAGGTCGACTTCTGGTATTCCACAAGTTTTCGTAAGAATGGAGAATACCTGTTGGTTCAGGGACCATTCGTTGTTTGAAAGTGTCTCTCGGCTTAGGTAGTTGGCCAACGAATTCTGTGTTGCCGGGACGTACACTGCCCATAGATCTAACAGGTGCACTTGTGCCCTTTCCAATATGGGCAAACTTCCTCTTGAAGCGTGCGACTCCTGATGCCCCCCTGTATCTGGATACATGACACCTCTACTTGTTGTCCATCCTGATCAGGACACTCTTCCCCTCTAGAAGAGGCGCAACGGCCAGGAGAGCCTGAAAGGCTGCTCTGAGCTCTAAAATATTTGACACTATGCCCTGAGCCCGAAAGTGCCACTGTCCTTGGGCTACTTGGTCTAGATAGTGTGGACCCCATCCCCCCTGGCTGGCGTCCGATGTTACTACTTCTGGACTTGGGGGAACTATTGGAATGGACTCCCTGAGGTTAGACGGGTGTGTCCACCACCATACTAATTGCTTTACCCAGTTCGGGATGTGAATGGTTTGGAGTATTGACGTTCCATTCCACTGCCTGAGAAAGGAGTTCTGTAAGACTTGCATGTGTCACAGGGGCCACTGTATCAAAGGTATGGATGCTGACATGGACCCCCGGGTACTGAGGCAGGCTCTGACAGTAGACGTCTGGATGATAGCAGATTCTGTACCTTCTGGAGTAAGGGCTTCAGCCTCTCTTGAGGGAGTTGCACCCGGTACAACCTGGTATATTATTCTGCCCCTAGGAACACCCTGACTTGCTGAATGCTCTGGGTGCTGAGGCGATGCCGAATGGGGGGCACCAAAATTGGAAATGAGATTGATAGATTGAGAACCGAAGGGACCTCTGGAAGGCGGGATGATCGGGACGTGAAGGTAAACGTCCGAAAAATCTAGGAGATAGCATCCAGTCTCCCACGTCCACTGTCAACAAAATGGACGGAAGGCTTTTCCAATCTGAGGGCCTCTATTTTGATCGTCTGTTGAACCGCTTTAGGTCCAGGACTGGACGTAGATCCCCTGTTTTTTTTGTTTTTGTTTTTTTGTACCAGAAATAAAGGGGAATAAAACCCCCTCCCTTTCTGGTGCGGAGGTACTTGGTAGGCTGGAATGTGTTCCCTGGCAATGTGCCCATGAATTTCCAATTGTGACCGGTCTTGATAGAGGATAGTGTCCATGAATCTGTTATACGAGTTGCCCATATCCGAGCAACTCTCTTGAGTCTGGTGCCCACCTGAGCTGGGTGGGCAGACGGACCCTCAAAAAGGACTTCTGCTGTTCCCCGGCTGTGATAGCCTTGGCTTACTGTAAATACATGAAGGAGGGTCGAGTCTTCCAGTCCCTCCTAAATTTCCTGCCGGGACGGTAGGATCTAGCATCCCTGTACTTGACAGGAAGATCGCGTCTGTAAGCGGGGCCCTTCTGGGGCTCTGGTCTCCTATCGGAGGGAATCAGCCCGGATTTTCCCCTGGTAACCTTGGAGATGGCCAAGTCCATCTTTGTGCCAAATACACTTGAGCCGCCATGTGGAGTTTTGCACCAGTAGATTTTGATGCTGTCTCCGCTATCCAGGGTCTCAGCCATAAGGCTCTTCCCAGTCATGAAGTCGCCCCCTCAGGAGCCGTAAGCCAACTTAATTTCCCTGCAGGGAGGAGAATATCTTCCCCTGGTCGGCTCCTTCTAGAATGGAATTCTCAACGTTAGCCGCCCATGCAGCGATAGTTTTAGCTACTGCCGCCGTGGTGATAGCCGGCCTACTAGCGTCTCCTGTCGTGGAGCAGGCTTCCTTCAGTTCTATATTGATTTCACGATCAAGAACGTCCCGGATGGTAACTGCATCTTCAATCGGTAGAGAAACGTCTCTAGCGAGTCGCATTAAAGATGAATCGACCGTAGTTGCATTGATCAAAGAATTGATCCTAGACTCCCACAAGGGGTACAATCTGCAAACTTGTTGCTCATACTGGGCCGCTTATGCGATCTCCCCCACTCATCCTTTATGAGGTTTTCCAGCTCTTTGATGAAGGGCAATGATTCAGGACCCCCTTTTCAGCACCAGGAAATATTTCTGAACCTTCAGAGGTTCTGCCATAACCCCTTCCCAGCCGATCGCTTCCTCGCCTGAATGGGCAAATGGTTCAACTAAAGAAGAGACAGTCCGACGCCTGCTCACACTCCTCATTCTTAGAGAGGGTTTTTGCAGCCTGGCGTAACGGCCGGGTGCTGGGCGATGTGCTTGGGGAAGGATCGCCCACAATTGATCCCTGTGCGATTCTCCTAGGAGCTCAGTATATACTCTGGCCTCCGAATCCTTGGTTACTTCAATGAAGCACAAGCGGCAGGCCAATTCCCCTGGCAAGGCTGGCGCCCCGCATATTTGGCAAACATTTGCTGTGGTGCGGGTAAGATAGCTCCATCTGGGATGAAGGTAATCGTCTGCGGTGGGACCGACTATGACAGGAGTGGCTGTGACGCGAGCGGCTATGCCTTGATTGAAGAAAGCAAGAGGGTAAGCTTGAGTGACTTCTTGCGCCTTCTGCCGGAAGCATGGCTAGAATCTCCCTCTGTGCCGCAACCTTGCGTCTTTTGACCCGATAGGGCTACCAAAACTGTAGCGTCAGTGGCCAAGCTCTCTTTTTTGTCTCTTCTCTACTTACCACCTTCTGGACGGCCTCTATACCTGGTCAGCTGATGGTGGTCTGCGAGGGCAGTGGCCCCCATGAGGATAGCAGGGAGACAGCCCGGAAAGGTGGGAAAAAAGAGAGAAGGGAAAACATTACAATATGTCCCCCCCCCCCCCAACATTTCTATTTATTAAATATAATGATTTATATACATATATCTATCCTTATTTATTTTATTTTATTTTGGATTATATTAATTGTTTAATTATGGATATACTTTCTCCTATAATATGTTATAAATTAATATATAAATGTATTATATCTTCTATCCTATTTTTTTTTTTTTTTTTTTTTGTGTAATCAATTGGCCCAGGCTGAACTGGGACGAGCCTGCACACACCTGGTGCAATCTTCACTCTGAGTAGAGCAGAGCAGCAGGACTGCAGCCAGAACTACAGAGCGATAGGACTGTTTCCTTTTTTTTTTTTTTTTTTAAACGGCGCCGCCATTTGGAAGAGGGCAGAGGAGACCGGCGGCATCATCACTGAGCTGCGTGCATGCGCAGAGCGCTGAGGGGTACGCGGCGGTGACCCCGAGAGTATGGGGTGTCAGAGGAACCACAGGGCTCAGCAGAGCTGAGAAAAAAACAACAGGCAGACAAAGGTACAAAACGGACTAACCTTAGGTGGCAAATGTAATGATACAAATATCTTTGTGGAAGCACACACTGCACTGGAAGGAAAGACAGAGCGAAAGTGGGGACCACTGCGAGATTTGAAGCTTCTTTAAAGCTTGCTACAGATGCCAGTATAATTCCAGAGCCCCTAAGACCACCAGAACGGGGGTTCCCACCATAAAGCTCATTTAGAGACTGTACAGGAGGGACTTCCAAACAGGAGAGGCTGAACCTGCTGGGGCGATCTGCGGTAAGAGGCATGCTTCTTGCTTGTTCGTCCAATCTGTCAGGTGAGGATAAAAAAAGAGAATGGTGCGGGGCGTCTCCCCTTCAAATTTATAGCTAACCAATCCTGTCAGGTTGTGGGGGCGGAGTCACAACCCAGTGTGTGTGCTGCCATGAATGCGTCAGGAAATTCCTGCACTTACTGGAGGCACGCTTTTTGAGGACATTGTATTAATGCACGATTGCACTGGACTATTTAGTGTATTTATAGTTCCGTATTTTCATTTTTCATTATTGATTAATAGCGCAGACGCGCTTAAGAGTTTGCAGGGGAGAAGGGGTTCATATATTTTGTGTTTTATATAATTTTTACATTTTGTTTCTATATATGTGAATGTATCACAGATTTAGAGATAACGATTCACAAGAGCTGGTGTATGAATGTCACGGATATATACATATTTATTTATATTTTAACCACTTTAGCCCCGAGCCTGTTTTTCAGAGTCGGTGTTTACGAGACAAAACCATTTTTTTTTGCTAGAAAATTACTTAAAACCCCCAAACATTATATATTTTTTTTTTTCTAACACCCTAGAGAATAAAATTGAAGTCATTGCAATACTTTTTGTCACACCGTATTTGCGCAACGGTCTTACAAGCGCACTTTTTTTGGAAAAAATTCACTTTTTTAAATGAAAAAATAAGACAACAATACATTTGGCCCAATTTTTTTATATATTGTGAAAGATAATGTTACGCCGAGTAAAATGATACCCAACATGTCACGCTTAAAAATTGCGCCCGCTCGTGGCATGGCGTCAAACTTTTACCCTTAAAAATCTTGATAGGCGACGTTTAAAAAATTCTACAGGTTGCATTTTTTGAGTTACAGAGTAGGCCTAAGGCTAAAATTAATGCTCTCGCTCTAACGAGCGCGGCGATACCTCACTTGTGTGGTTTGAATTCCGTTTTCATATGTCGGCGCTACTCGCGTATACGTTCGCTTCTACTCGCGAGCTCGTCGGGACGGGGCGCTTTAAAAAATTTTTTTTTTGCTTTTCGCATTTATTTTTATTTATTTTAGAATTTTTAACACTGAAAAAAAAAAAAAAAAAAAAAAATTATCACTTTTATTCCTATTACAAGGAATGTAAACATCCCTTGTAATAGAAAAAAGCATGACAGGTCCTCTTAAATATGAGATCTGGGGTCAAAAAGACCTCAGATCTCATATTTGGGCTTAAATGCAAAAAAAAAAAAAAAATTTGAAAATGTCATTTTTTCAAATGACAAAAAAAAAAAATGTTTCTTTAAGACGCTGGGCGGGACTGACGTTTTGACGTCACTTCCGCCCAGCGGAGCTATGGGGACGGGCGAAGGAGATTTTTCCTTCAGTCTCGTCCCCGCTCACCATCCGGATGGTCCCGATCTCCTCCGCCGCTACCGACGGCTCCGGTAAGCGGCGGAGGGCGCGGGAGAGCGGCGGGAGGGGCCCCTCTCCCGCCACCGATAACGGCGATCTCGCGGCGAATTCGCCGCGGAGACCGCCATTATCGTTAACACGGCCGCCCACAGAAGAGATGAATATCTCGATTGTGGCAGCAGCTGCTACCGTTACCGAGATATTCATCTCTAAAGTGATGACGTATAACGGCGGTGGGCGGTCGGCAAGTGGTTAAGGTCAGCGCAGGAGTACAAACTGTACAAATACACTTTAATATTTTGCACAACTGCACCACCTGGTGGAGTACACCACAACTGCAGCAGACCAAATAATTTAATTTATATTAACACGTAATATTTAATATTTATTTGCGCCGGTACAACCACTCACAACCAAACTGTTAAGTTTGGTATTTAATTGCTGAATTTTTTTGGCAGGTATAGGGATAGGAAGGCACCTAAAATAATAAAGTATTTTTGGCAATGTCTGCATCTTAAATGCAGCTATTTTCCCAACCCAAGATAGTTGAGTCTTCTGTATGTTTATTAGGTCTTGATTAATACGATCTAAGAGGGGAGGAAAGTTATTTTCATAAATTTTGGATGGTTGTGAGGTTAATTGTATTCCTAAGTAAGTTAATGAGGTGTTGTTCCAGCTGAAACCCATACTGTGTCCTCAGGTTGTTTGCCAACAAATTCGGTATGTTCATGGGTAGGATATAACATTTATTTTGATTGATTTTATAGTATGACACGGCGTTGAATTTTTCTAATGCTGCAATTACTGACGGTAAGGATATTTCAGGGTTAGCTAAAGTTAGTATAATGCAGTGTTTCTCAATTCCAGTCCTCAGGCCCCCCCAACAGGTCAGGTTTTCAGGATTTCCCTCAGATGAAAAGGCTGTGGTGATTACTAAGGCAGTGAAACTGATCAAATCACCTGTGCAAAATAATGGAAATCCTGAAAACCTGACCTGTTGGGGGGGCCTGAGGACTGGAACTGAGAAACACTGGTATAATGTCATCGGCAAATAAACCTAATTTGTGTTCGTCTTGACCAATTGTAATACCTTTGACATCTGGGGAGGAACGTATATATTCCGCTAGGGGTTCTATCGCTAGGGAAAATATTATTAGGGATAGAGGGCATCCTTGTCTGGTCCCGTTTGTAAGTGCAACATTTCTAGAGAGCGTGCCTGATGACAAAACCCTTGCCGCGGGATCAGTGTATAAAGCAATAATGGCAGAATGAATAAAGCCATGAAGGCCGACTTTAGTCAGAGTTAGAGAAATATATTCCCAATGCATCCTATCGAAAGCTTTTTCAGTGTCTAATGCAAGAAGTAGGGCGGGACTATGGTCATTATGTATTCGATTGATAATATTTAACATTCTTCTAGTGCGATCGGGTGCTTGTCAACCTTTGACGAAACCTACTTGGTCGGGTTTGATTAGTGAGGGGGTTATGTTAACTAGTCTATTTGCCAGTATTTTCGCATAAATTTTGAGATCGGAGTTTAGTAAAGAAATGGGTCTGTAGTTTAAGGGAGATGTAGGGTCCTGTCCGGATTTTGGTAGTGTTATTATTACTGCTTCTAGAAGCTCTTTTGAGAAGGTTTTTGAAATTGCTGCTTGGTTGGTTGAACAGTCTGGACAGGTAAGGGATAAAAACGTCCTTGAATGTCGAATAATATTCTCCTGATAGGCCATCGGCACCTGGTGCTTTATTTTTAGGCAATTCATTTATGACTTTCAGAATTTCCTCACTGGAATTCGGATTATTAAGCTTTTCTAAGGATAATGGGTTAATGGAGGGCAATTTAACTTTGTCTAGAAACGCTTTTATTTTACTGGTGTCAGGTTGAGGGGTGTTCATGTCTTCTTTAAGGTTGTACAACGCCTCATAATATTGTGAGAATGTGTCTACAATGTCTTGGGGGTTGATTGATACTTTACCTGAGCTGTGGTGAGTTAATTTAAGAATTTTATTTTTTTGTTGACGTTGGCGCAATTGGGAAGCAAGGCGTTTACTTGCTCTATTTCCTTCGGAGTAATATTTTAAATTTTGTTTTCTAAAGTACTTCTTCTGATCAGCTATTAGGATAGATTTGAGTTCCTCTCTTAGGTTGGAAAGTCAACGTTCTAATTTTATGTCTATAGGATTCTTTTTATGTAAATCTTACTGGTTTGCCATCTCTTTAAGTAGTGAATTTACTTTGATGTTTTTTTTTTATTTTTTTTTCCTAGCGGTTATTTGTATTAGGAGGCCTCTAACATAGGCTTTATGGGAGCACCATAAAGTAGAATCATTAATATTGTCATTATCATTCAGTACAAAAACATCGTCAATGTATTTCTTCATCACAGACTGATGTTTCTCCTGAGAGAGAACAAACGTGTTATTTCTCCACAAATAATTATTGGGGCTGAATTGGTTGGAATCGATGTCTAGTGTAATTGGAGTGTGGTCGGACCACATTAAATTGTGAATTTTAGCATCTACTATTTTGGGAAGGAGATTTTTGTCTGTGATGAAGTAATCCAATCTGGAGTAGGATTTGTGCACACTAGAAAAGAAGGTGAAGTATTTTTCTGTAGTGTGCAAGCATCTCCATGGATCATACATATCTTCTATAGAGAAAATGTTGGCTAATCCTCTTCTGGGAGTCTTCCCCTTTTTTGACGTGTCCATGTCTGGATCCATTGAAGCGTTGAAGTCCCCGCAAATAATGAGGTGACCCTTCTGTATTTTCTTTGCCTTCTGAATCACTTTTTGGATGAATTGTTGTGGGTTTTTGTTGGGAGCGTAGATGTTGACAATCGTGTATATTGTATTGTCTATTGAGGCCACTAAAATTATGTATCTTCCTTGGGCATCCGTTTTGATGTCTAATTGTTGAAAGGAGACACTGTCTTTTATAATCGTAATCACTCTTTTTTCTTTTTCTTGTTGTTGGTTACGAATATTTGCGGAAATTTATGGTGATTACATTTTGGAGGGTTATCCTTGGCAAAATGGGATTCTTGAATACAAATGACATCACTTCCAAATTTAATAGCATCTGTCCATAGAGCTCTTCTCTTGAACAGGCTATTAAGGCCCTTCACATTCAATGACATGAGTTTGAGAGACATCTTAGATATAGGGATAAATGCTGATATGTAAAATCATCTTTATATATAAGCACAGTGTTGAAATGAAAAAAAGCAGCATGGAGGTGTAGATATACTTTTCCTCCAGTAGATGGAGGTGCTGTATTAGAAAAAATAAAATGGTATGATTAAAACAATGAATGTCATGCAACAAAAACAGAACAAGAAAAAATGAGAGGAGTTGCGATACAACTCCTGTGTACATTTACATGTACTTTTAAGACAGGGGATAAAAGGGAACAAAACAGAAAAATTCCCTGGGATCGCCTCCCCTTAGCCACAAATAATTCCTGAGTGGTATCATTAGGAATAGTTATGATATTCCGGGTAAGACCATATTTTTGTTAGACAGATGGCTCTTAGTTCTTTTTTCTTCCAGTCTTAGGGAATTGGACCAGGGGCACTAGTATCCATTTTGTTAAGAGCCTGGTCCATGCTGTTAATCGAGTGGGAAGATCCTCTGAAGTCCACCAACAATTTTGTGGGGAACCCCCATTTGTTGATTATTCCATGGTTACGTAGAATTTTCGTAATTGAATTTAGGTTTTTGCGAGCAAATATTGTCGCCTGAGAGAGATCCGAGTAGAGGATAATTCCCGCATAGGGGTCAGGGAGTGGTGAGTTACGTCGAGCATATTGCATAAGTTGATCCTTCACCCCAAAAAAATGAATTCTGGTGATGACATCTTGTGGTAGTTTCTCTGCTTTATGCTGCGGTTTAGGTAGCCTGTGAGCTCTATCAATTTCCAGCTCTTGTTTTGAAGTTGAAGGAATCAGGTCCGATATCATGGTTTTAATGAAGCATTTCAAATCTGATGGTTTCACATTTTCCAGTATTCCTCTGAACTTTATATTGTTCCTCCTGCTTCTATCTTCAATATCTCCGACCCTAATCCTGAGTTGTCTCACTTCTTCTTCCAGGTCATAATGAGAGTCCACTAATTTGTTGTGCGCTGAGGTAAAGTCACACATTTTGTTCTCAACATAGTCTACTCTTTCTCCTATTGCCTCAATTTCCACTTTAGATTTATGCATGTAGCTCAGCAAGTCATGCTGCAGGGCACCTCTGAGTGACATTATTATGTCTTTAATTGTTGTGTCCAGAATGGGTTGCCCTGCTGTCGGTATAGCATTCAATTTGTCATCATATGGGTTGTTATCTCGGCTATAGGCATTGTCAGGGTTAAAAAAGGCAGAAGTACCTCCATTAGCAGAGATCCTCCTCTTCTGTTTCACTGGGCTGAGAAACTCATCCTGGTGATCAATGTCGCTCTGTGTCTGTGAGGCATACTGTTTCTCCTCATCCCTGTCAGAGCATTCAGAGCTTGCAGCATGTTGCTGTGTGTGATAGAATACGCTCAATTTACGGGGTCCCTCTCTGGATTTCCGTTTAGCCGCCATTACCGTTTTGTTCCCGCTTATCTCAGGAAGAGATCGGTACCACTTAGTGCTGTATGGTCGCACGGTAGTCGGCTCAGGGAAGTCTGATATAACAGAGCTCCCTCACACTGCAGCCATACACTTCAGTGGCTAGCCACGCCCCTCGATATCTCACAGTATTTATTTGAGAAGAAAGTAAGGTGTACGTTTATCAAACAGAGAAGAGCTGAGATCCTGATGATCACCGGTGATCTCTCGGGTGTGCCAGTTTATGAAGCTGAGATGAGGAGTGGAGAACATGTTTTTCACTTCTCATCACTAGACACACCCTTCTGTCATTCACTTTTACACAGATGACCAGATCTGAGGATCTCACTGGCTATCTCTGTAAAAAATCTCTGTCCCAGATTCTCCAGCTCAGAGGTTGAGAATATGGGTGAGAAGCTGCTGTGATGTGAAGGAGGGTTCTTTCCTTCTAAATATCAGCAAAAGCAAGCTTAAAGATTGATATAAATAATAAATATATATGTTTATTTATGTATATAGGTGATTATATATATAAATATATATATATATATAAATATAAATGTGTATTACACACACACACACATACACAGTATAGTTATAATGTATTTTCTTTTAGGACTAGAGTTGCCACCTCTTCTTCAAGCCAAACCCGAACACTTTAGCAGTCTTGGGCACCTTTGGGTCCCCAAAGGAGAGTAGTTTTGCATAGCGTGCCACAGCGAACATTGGGTGTGGCCAAATTGTTATTGCGGACATCATTGCCCTGCCCCCCCAATGATACCGAACCTGCGCCCAGACAGCCACCCACAGCTCCCGGACAGCAACAGATTTGTGTGCGACTATCTTGCTTACCTGGGGAGCCACAGCCTGCTCTGAATAATGTGTCCAGGTTTAAGTCTGCCTGAAACCCGAACACATGATTCAAAACCCGGACTGTCCGGGTAAATCCCGAACAGGTGGCAACCCTATTTAGGACCCATTCACATCTGAGCAATGCAGAATTGTTGGCAGAATTGTGCAATTCTTTCCACAATTGCAAATTGCTCTAAAATTCTGTCAAAATACGCAATGCGTTTTTGGGTGCCATTCATTGTTAATGGCACCCCAAATGCAGTTAGCAAACATGTATTTTGCCACACATTTTGTCATTTGACAAATGCTCTAGCAACTTGCCAAAATGCGCATTGAAAAAATGCACAATGCTCCATGCCCAAAATGTACATTTTGATGCTTTTTTAAACATGTATTTTGGCTCATTTCTTTACCTGCGTTTTGGAGTGCGTTCCAGAAACACATGCAAAATGCATGATATGCTTGCAGTGTCATTAATTGTTAATGGTATCCCAAAAGTGGCTAGCAAATGTGTGGTTTGCCAAAATACGCATAAAAAGCAAATCAAAATGCACATTAAAAAGGTGTCAAACTATATGCTAAAAAAAGCGCCAAAGTGTGCATTACAAACCACACCAAAATGCATCTTAAAATAACCTGTGCCAAAATGTGTGCTAAAGGACCAAAATGTGTGTTTAAAAAAATGCACAATAAAAAAACCTACGGCCAGATGTGTGTTAAAAAAATATGCCATGTTAAAAAAAAATGCCAAAATATGCATAAATAATGCCCAAATTAGCAATTAAAAACACACATTTAAACAATGTGCCAAAATGTGTGTAAAAAAATTGAGTTAAAAAAGCGCTTATTATTTTCATGTAATAACACAGCCTTTTTAACTTTTAACTTTGGTTTCACTTTTAAATCTCAGCTGCTCTCAGGAGATCACAGGCAGCCCCTCCCCCTTCTACTCAGATCTCAGGTGTTCTCAGAGGAAAAACTTCTCATCTATTCTCCTTCTGAGAACAAATGTTCTCTGCTTCATAAACAGGGTGCCAGAGGAGAAGATTTTTCTCTGAGAACTGCTGAGAACTGAAATTAGATAAATTATCACGGTTTGATAAACGTACACCTTTAAGCGGAGGTTCACCCTTATTTGAAAGTCAGCGTTAAACACAAGGGCTCAGTGTATGTATTAAAAGTTCGCTGTCCAAAAAAAATTAAATTGATTGCATACCTTTGTTCTGTCTTCTGAACCAGGCACTTCCTGGTTTGGCTCCCGCGGGAGTGGGCGTGTCGCTTCGGCTGCGATCGCTGCAGTGATTCCTGGGATTACTTAGCTATGTCTCCTGGGACCACAGCGTAAAGCTGCCCAGGAGACGATTCAGATGCCAATAGGAGGTGCCTGTCGTCACAACGGGGCGTGAACTTTTTATTACGCCAGCCGTTGTGATGGCAACAGAGAAGTGTTGACGGCGCTGCTCCTCGTCAACACGGCTCATTCCCCCAGCTTCCTGGAAGCATTTGCTTGTGGGCTTCACGCTGCCTACAAGCAAAATGGAAACGGCCAGCACAAAATGTTATAGTCACACATTTGATATAGGCGGAGAATGCGAGGCAGTAGAGAACTTAACTATGTGAGTACTATCTTTTGAAGATCAAAAGAGTTTATTAAACAAAAAAAAAAACGTCCGGACCGCGGAACCCTGCTTTAAACACTTACATTTGCAGTGATGTAAAAAGCACTATTAAAATCGATAAAAACAGTGGCATCAGTAATCCTTCCGACGCGTTTCGTTCTAAGGAACTGTAACGCCACTGGCGTTATTCTCTCTGAGACGAGCGCAGCCTTGCTTAGCCACAGCTGCGCTCCTCTCTCGGTTTCGCTGACGTCACTTCCACTGCGCCCATCTTGCGTTCCACGCTGGAACGCGGAAGTGCGTCCAGCGTGTCGGCTTCTTTCCCGCGCTGTGCGGGCTATTTAAACTTGCAAAACGGACGGCAGGGTGTTCCGCTATTCTGTTGGACCCCTGCCGTCACCCAGGACCCGCTCCTCAACTCGCTGTGCACCTGCTGGTAACAAGACCCTCACGGACTACCCTTCCTGGACCTGGATCAGCGCTCCCTCCAGCCCTAAGCTCACAGTCTCTCCATCCAGGACTCAGATCAGCACACCCTCCAGACCTCAGCTTCTCAGGCTTCCTATCTCCAGCCACCCACTACAGACTTGATTACAGCCATCTCCGTTTACTACCAGCAGAACCGCAAGTATCTCTACTTAAACTTAATTGCATAGCCAGGCTATACTGATCTGTATTCTGTATGGAACTTTGTATATCATATACATTACTTGTCACCTAAAGACCTGCCTGGAAACACTTCGTTTCTATCTCAGCTTAATATACTTTGGCTCCCTCTGCATTGCTTTGAACCAGGGGACTAAGTAGTAATATTGTAAACCTGATAATTACAATTACCTCCTTCCACATAGACGTTGGCATTCACTTATACCGCAAATACAAGCTTATGAATTAATAAGCTCTTTTGATTGTGTTGGTACTCGATCTGAGGTTGTGATGACATAAACCATTAACTCTTAACCATACTTTAGAGTGAATATTGGTTTACAGCTGAGAAACCTCCGCAGCTGAGATCCAATTGATCAAATATATAAATAGCAGGACAGGATCGTCACAGGAACATCATCTGGGGTACTGATCCACTGTTATAAGTGCTATATATATATATATATATATATATATATATATATATATATATATATATATATATATATATATAGTAATGTTTGGGGGACCAGCTTGATCGCAGGACACAGGCTTCTTAAATCAAAACTATGGTTTATTAAACTTAAATGGCTTAGCAGCAGCAAAAACAAAAGAAATAACAGTCTCACCGACTTGTACAGCTCAGAACTGCTATCGCAGTTAAACAGTCCTTCCAGGTAAGTCCTTCAGTAGCAGGTTTTTAGGCAGGACACTGCCAAGTCCTTTCACAGCTTTTCATAGCTTTTCATAGCTTCCACAGCTTTCCTTGTCCACCATTCACCATGCATTGGACTCTCCTACACTCCTTCACTCTCACCTGCACTTCCTGTCTGCTTTAAACTACTTCCTTACACAGGTGCGTTAACCCTTTCCATTCCCTTAAAGGCACCACAGTCCAAACAGAGGGGAAATATAACGTCCTTCCAGGACCCAGCCATGGCGTCCTGTACATATCCCCCCCCTGTGCCCCAACGCCAAGGAGGTGGAGGCAACAGTGGAGCTCAAACAATGGACTCGGGAGAGGGCATCTGCATTTTGATGCAGTCTCCCGGGCCTATGCTCCACTACAAACTTAAATTCTTGGAGCGCCAGGAACCAACGTGTAATCCTGGCATTAGTCCCTTTACCCTGCCTCATCCATGTTAAAGGGGCATGATCAGAAATGAGCCTAAACTTCCTCCCCAAGAGGTAATACCTGAGGGAATCCAGAGCCCACTTAATGGCCAGACACTCTCTTTCAATAATAGCGTAGTTTTTCTCCGCTGGTGTCAACTTTCTACTGAGGAAGACTACTGGGTGTTCCTCACCACAAACAACCTGTGACAACACAGCTCCCAATCCTACATCGGAAGCATCAGTTTGGACAACAAACTCTTCTGAAAAATTGGGCGCTATCAAGACAGGGTGTTGGCACAGTGCTGACTTGAGCACCAAAAAAGCCTTCTCAGCGTCTGCATTCCACTCCACCATGACCGATTTCCGACCCTTAGTCAGATCGGTCAATGGAGCCGCCAATGTGGCAAAGTTGGGTACGAACCTCCTGTAGTATCCCACCATGCCCAGGAATGCACGTACCTGCTTTTTTGTGAGGGGGCGGGGCCAACTCTTTATAGCCTCTACCTTGCTGACCTGAGGTTTCACCACCCCTCTACCCACAATATAGCCCAGGTATTTCACCTCCTCCATTCCCAAAGCACATTTTTCAGGGTTTATTGTAAACCCCTCTTTCCAGAGAGAGTCCAGTACTGCCTGGACTTTGGGCAAGTGTGACTCCCAGTCTCTGCTAAAAATGACTATGTCGTCCAAGTACACTGAGGCATACTCCCGATGAGGTCGTAAAATCCTATCCATTGCTCGCTGGAACGTGGCTGGAGCAGTTTGCAGTCCAAAAGGCATTCTTTTGTACTGAAAACTCCCCTCTGGAGTAGAAAAAGCAGTTTTCTTTTTAGCAGCCTTAGTTAATGGGATTTGCCAATACCCCTTGGTAAGGTCTAATGTTGTGATATACCTAGCTGGACCTAGTCTCTCAATAAGTTCATCTACCCGGGGCATGGGGTAGGCATCAAACCGTGAAACTTCATTAAGCTTCCGGAAATCATTGCAGAATCGCAGAGTCCCGTTGGGCTTTGGTACCAACACAATCGGGCTCGACCACTCACTCTGCGATTCCTCAATGATCTCCAGGTCCAGCATCTTCTTTACTTCCTCTGAAACGGCCTTCCTTTGAGCCTCTGGGATGCGGTAGGGCCTGACAAAAACTTTGACTCCAGGTTCCGTGATAATATCATGCTCTATGATACTAGTTAGCCCCGGCAAGTCTGAAAACTTCTCTTTATTTCTCTGCAAGAACTCCTTTGCCTGCTGACTTTGGTATTTAGATAGGGTATTTGCTACTTGGACACTCTCCACCCCAACCTGTGGCTCAAGCCTTGCACTAGCCAGGGAGGTCACCGGTTCCCTGTCTGTCCAGGGCTTTAACAAGTTGACATGATATATCTGATACGGTTTCCTCTTGCCTGGCTGGTGGACTCTATAATTGACCTCTCCCACTTTTTCCACAACTTCAAAGGGTCCTTGCCACCTGGCTAAGAACTTACTTTCCACAGTGGGAATTAGCACCGCTACTCGATCCCCCACTTGGAAGTGCCTTATTTTAGCAGCCCTGTTATAGACCCGTCGTTGAGCCTCCTGGGCTTTTTGCAAATGCTCTTTGACTAGCGGCATCACGGTTTGGATCCTTTCCTGCATTTGGGAGACATATTCCAGGACACTCTTATGCTGAACAGGTTCACTTTCCCACTCCTCTTTAACCACGTCAAGAAGTCCGCGAGGTCTCCGCCCATATACCAACTCAAAGGGCGAAAAACCCGTGGAGGCCTGGGGCACTTCCCGGATAGCAAACAGGAGAGCTGGTAACAGGCAGTCCCAATCTTTCCCATCCCTTTGTACCACTTTCTTGAGCATAGATTTAAGGGTCTTATTAAAGCGTTCCACCAACCCGTCCGTTTGGGGATGGTAGACCGATGTGCGTAGCTGTTTAATCCGGAACAGCTTACACACATCGGCCATAACCCTTGACATAAACGGGGTACCCTGGTCTGTGAGTATTTCCTTGGGGAAACCAGTCCGTGTAAACATCTGGAGTAATTCCCGGGCAATGGCCTTTGAGGAGGTATTCCGCAGGGGTAGCGCCTCAGGATACCGGGTGGCATAGTCAAGAATCACCAATATGTAGGAGTGACCTCGAGCTGACTTTACCAAGGGACCCACTATATCCATGGCTATCCTCTCGAATGGGACCTCAATTATGGGCAGAGGGACCAAAGGGCTCCGAAAATGAGTCACCGGAGCGGTCAACTGACAGGTCGGACAAGAGGTACAGTATCTCTTTACCTCTGCTTTCAGACCTGGCCAGTAAAACCGGTCGGTGATCCGTGCCTCCGTTTTTTCAACTCCCAGGTGTCCCCCTAACACATCGTTATGGGCCAGGTCCAGAACCTTTCGTCTATATTGTTGGGGTACCAACAATTGCTCTACCACATTTTCTCTCTCCTTGGTAACCCGATACAGCAATTCATTATATATTGCAAAGTGTGGCCACCTCTCATTCGCACCTGGCTCTTGGGGAACCCCATTTACTACTACCACTTGTTCCCGTGCATGGGCAAAAGTGGGGTCCTGCATCTGAGCAGTCCCAAATGCCCCATGGGGAACACCCAAATCCGGCAGCGCAGGGGTAGAGGCCACTTCCTCATCCTCTTCCCCCAGCATTACCTGAAGTGGGAAAGGCTCCTCCCCCTTAGTGTTTTGGTAGGTCTGTGGCCCACATATCTTGACATCCTCAATAGTATCAACACTACTTTCATCACCATTAACCCAATCATTAGCATTTTCCCCATCTGGGTCCACATTAACGTTTGGCAGTTCAGGGTTATCCCTCTCAGCAGCAGGAACAGGGGGGCTAGTTTCTCCCCAGTCTCTGAACTGTTCTCCTTGTTCCCACAGTTTTGTAAACAATGGACAGTCTCGTCCTATTATAACATCATGCACCAAGTTCTTTATCACCCCCACCTCTTGAGTAACAGTGCCACATGCTGAGGAGATAGACAACGTGATGAGCGGGTACTCTCTAGTGTCCCCGTGAATGCATACCACCCGTAAAGTTTTTCTTACCGGACCGATCTTCCCAATCACTCTAGGATGAACCAGGGTTACCATGCTTCCAGAGTCCAACAAAGCCCGGGCAGGGAGGTGGTTCACTTGGACTTCACACTCAAACTTTTCCTCATCCAGGTCGAGGTGTGTGGTGCACACTTTGTGGGCACAAAAAGACCCCCTCCGAAGAACCCCGCATTCCATGGGCTCCTCTTGCAGTGGGCAGTGTGCCCGGGTATGACCCCAGGAATGACATCGCCAACATTGTACATCCCCTCCTCTCCGAACAGGAACAGAACGCTGCGAAGGTACCGGGAGTGTCTCTTGGCCTTCCGGGGTGTTTGTCCCAGGGCTCCTTGGAACATCCTTTCGAAGGGCAGCAGTTGGTCGAACAGGCCGTGGCAGACTAGGCCCTATGCGCTTGGTAGGTCCGAGCAGGTCCTCCACCACTGTATATCGTTCCACCATCTCAACAAGGAGGTTTGCTGTTTTGGGGTCTCCATGGCTGACCCACCGTTGGAGGTCATCTGGCAGGGACCTCAGGTATCGGTCCAGCACGACCCGCTCCACAATTTGGGGGCCAGACAACACCTCAGGCTGCAGCCATTTTTTTACTAGTTGCACCAGGTCATGCATTTGAGACCGGGGTGGCCGATCTGGACGATATTTCCATTGGTGTACACGTTGGGCCCGAACGGCCGTAGTCACCCCCAGACGAGCCAGAATTTCTGCCTTTAGCCTTTGATAGTCTTTAGCATCATCTGGTGGCAGGTCAAAGTAGGCTTTTTGAGGATCTCCAGTGAGAAAAGGAGCAATGAGGCCGGCCCATTGGTCCTGAGACCATCCTTCTCTCTCCGCTGTCCTCTCAAACGTAGCAAGAAATGCCTCTACATCATCGCTCAGGGACAACTTCTGTAGAAAATGGCTTGCCCTCACAGTCACCTGGTTGCCAGGGGCAACAGCCGCTGGCTCCTGAACCTGAGACAGCTGTTGCACCGCTTCCTTTAAGGCAGTCACCTGAGCCTGCATAACCCCTTGCTGGGCTGCTTGCTGGGCTGCTAACTGGGCCACCAACAGGCGAGTATTTTCTTGCTGCAGAGCCAGCGCCTCTTTGTGGTAAGTTTGCGCTTGTATGTTAGCCAGGGTCAGCTGTTTAATTAGCTCCTCCATTGCTTCAACTTTCAATGTTTGTGCAGCTTTAACCCAGGACATAAATTCAATGTACTGTCCCTTTAAATGTTAGTTCAATATAAAGTCCAATGCAACAGAAAAAAAAAAACGTTTTTTTTTTTTTTTTTCCTCTTCTTATGCCTGTTATTCAGTCCTGCCCGCATTCGAGCACCAGTGTAATGTTTGGGGGACCAGCTTGATCGCAGGACACAGGCTTCTTAAATCAAAACTATGGTTTATTAAACTTAAATGGCTTAGCAGCAGCAAAAACAAAAGAAATAACAGTCTCACCGACTTGTACAGCTCAGAACTGCTATCGCAGTTAAACAGTCCTTCCAGGTAAGTCCTTCAGTAGCAGGTTTTTAGGCAGGACACTGCCAAGTCCTTTCACAGCTTTTCATAGCTTTTCATAGCTTCCACAGCTTTCCTTGTCCACCATTCACCATGCATTGGACTCTCCTACACTCCTTCACTCTCACCTGCACTTCCTGTCTGCTTTAAACTACTTCCTTACACAGGTGCGTTAACCCTTTCCATTCCCTTAAAGGCACCACAGTCCAAACAGAGGGGAAATATAACGTCCTTCCAGGACCCAGCCATGGCGTCCTGTACAATATATATATATAAACAAATGATGGCTCCAATAGAAGGTAGGGCAATACTCACTTGCCACTTCCGAGTTTGTCAAAATGGAGTCTATAGCGTGCGGTTCAGGCCTCATTCTGAGTAGAAGCCTGAAACCGGAAATGACGAAAACATGCCGAACCGGAAGTAATAGTATCTCCGGTGCAAGCCTCGTAATATAAACACTTCAGTGGAGGGCACACTATGTGCGATTCAGGCCTCACTGGAATGGAAACCGGAAACATATATATGTAATGCCGCACCGGAAGTCGTCCCCCTTGCGTTCCAGACCTCACAGTGCTGGCGTTCCGGAGGATAAAAAATAACAGTCAATCGTCATGTGTCCCATTATAGCCAATACATCAACGTAGGGAAACCAATACAGATTACATTAACATGTGATACGAATGATGGCTATAAATACATGCGAATGACGGCTACATACATCTGCAGAGGCGCATTGCGGGCGGTATTAACCCTTTTTCGGCCGTTAGCGGGGTTAATACCGCACCGCTATCGTCCGAATACCACCGCAATTCAGATGGTATAGCGCCGCCATACCGCCACCGCACTTGCCGCCCCAGTGTGAAAGGGGCCTTAATGATATATTGCTCAAACATGCCATGGGCATAAGTGGAATTACACCCCAAAATACATTCTGTTACTTCTGAGTACGGGGATACCACATGTGAGACTTTTTGGGAGCCTAGCCGCGTACAGGACCCCAAAAACCAAGCACTGCCTTCAGGCTTTCTAAGGGTGTAAACTTTTGATTTCACTCCTCACTGCCTATCACAGTTTCGGAGGCCATGGAACGCCCAGATGGCACAAAGCCCCCCCCCCAAATGACCCCATTTTGGAGAGTAGACACCCCAAGCTATTGCTGAGAGGTATGGCAAGTATTTTGCAGATCTCCCTTTTTGTCACAAAGTTTTGAAAAGTGAAAAAATAAAAAAAATTTGTAGTGAGAAGTGAAATCAAAAATTTGCGCCCTTAGAAATCCTGAAGGCGGTGCTTGGTTTTTGGGGCCCCGTACGCGGCTAGGCTCCCAAAAAGTCCCACACATGTGGTATCCCCGTACTCAGGAGAAGCAGCAAAATGTATTTTGGGGCTGCAATGTCACATATAACCATGGCATGTGTGAGAAATATATCATTTAGTGACAACTTTTTTGTTTTGTCATTATTCAATCACTTGGGACAAAAAAAATAAAAAATATTCAATGGGCTCAACATGCCTCTCAGCAGATTCCTTGGGGTGTCTACTTTGCAAAATGGGGTCATTTGGGGGGGTTGTACTGCCCTGCCATTTTAGCACCTCATAAATTGAGATAGGCAGTCATAAATTAAAAGCTGTGTAAATTCCAGAAAATGTACCCTATTTTGTAGACGCTATAACTTGCGAAAACCAATAAATATACGCTTATTGACATTTTTTTTACTAAAGACTGTGGCTGAATACATTTTGGCTAAAATGTATGACTAAAATTGAGTTTATTCAAATTTTTCTTATAACAAAAAGTAAAAAATATCATTTAAAAAAAAAAATTAATCACAGAGGCAATCAAATACCATCAAAAGAAAGCTCCATTTGTGGGAAGAAAAGGACGCAGATTTTGTTTGGGTACAACATTGCATGACCGCGCAATTACCAGTTAAACAGCGCAGTGCCAAATTGTAAAAACACCTTGGGTCTTTATGCTGCAAATTGGTCCGGGTCTTAAGTGGTTAAAGCGGAGTTCCACCCAAAAATGGAACTTACGCTTTTCGAATTCCTACCCTCCTCCGGTGTCACATTTGGCACCTTTCAGGGGGAGGAGAGAGCAGATACCTGTGTAATCCAGGTATTTGCTCCCACTTCCTGGCATAGATCGCAGCAGTTCCTGCGGAGACCTGTGCCACATCGGAGACCTGTGCCCCCCCCCCCCCCCCACTGTCTTCTGCGAGATACACAGGTCACAGAAGACAGCAGGGACCAGTGGAATTGTGCAGAGTGACTCGTGCATGCGCAGTAGGGAACCCGGAAGTGAAGCCGCAAGACTTCACTTCCTGATTCCCTTACCGAAGAAGGCGGCAACTCCCCCGGAGAGCCGAGGGACAGATCGGCTTTGGGTGCCGACATTGTGGATGCCCAGGACAGGTATATATATTAAAAGTCAGCAGCTGCTGTATTTGTAGCTGCTGACTATTATTTTATTTTTTATGCGGCGGAACAACGCTTTAAGGAACTTTTTTTGATTTATCTCCTTAGAATGTATATACCCCTGAAGAAGACCATGATAATATGGGTCGAAACGCGTTGGGGTATTCATGTGGATGTCCATGTTGTAATGTCCTGCAAACAACTGGCTCCACTGTGTGTGCTTTTTTGCCTAGAATGTTGGAATATGGAGTTTTATATGTCAATTACCAGAGCCTAGTTTTTCAACTTTATGTGGAATCTGAAGTTCATGTTGTTGTTACAATAAAAGATTTTATAATAAAAACACTATGTTCTATGGATTTGATCATGTTTCCTGCAAAAAAACACATTAGGGGAACCTTCCCATTTTGTATTTTTTTTGGGGTGCACAGCTATGTTGGCTCTCACATTATTCTATTCTGTAGATATAACATAAGTAATGTATATAGTGCAGTGTGTATATACGGTGTGTAGATATAACATATATGATGTATATAGTGTAGTGTGTATATATATACGGTGTGTAGATATAACATATATGATGTATATAGTGCAGTGTGTATATAGGGTGTATAGATATAACATATATGATGTATATAGTGTAGTGTATGGTACTGGGTGAAACTCCTGCGCTGTGGTGGATAAGTGTGGGAATGATGAGGTGGCAAAGGGAAGGGAGAAAATTAAAACTAGGGGTGGGGAACTGCAGCAAACAAAAAGGAGTCTTTCCAATGAAGGACAAAGAGTAAATGCAATAGTGGAAGGAGTCTGCGCACGATTTGAGGATTGGGTTGCACTCCTCCATTGACTGGATTCTGGCATTTTTCCTTTTGCTGTTTTCACCAGTCATTGTTTCTCTTTTTTTCACCTCACTGTGAACTATATTGTTTTGGGTTTTCACCCATTCCAACTGTATATATTTAAGTACACATCAGGTAGATCACTCCTTTCACTTATTCATTTCCTTTTTGTGGTTCATCACCCGGTCCAATTAGGATCAGTTTCACTCCTGTGTAAGTTATTTTTGCTGCATTTGTACACGTTTGATTTCCCCGATTTTACACTCACCCCCTTCCCTCCACCACCACCGTTTCCTCGTCCACTTTTTCACTAGTTTAACCACAGCGCAGACTCCTTCCACTATTGCATATAGTGTAGTGTGTATATACAGTGTGCAGGTCCGGACTGGCCATAGGGCAGAAAGGGCATTTGCCCGGTGGACAGGGTTAAAACAGGCCGCCGCTCACCTACCGCCATGAGGCTGTGCCTGTGTCATCTCCGATGCATCTACATTAGCAGCCGAGTTGTGTGTCTCTCTCAAACACAGCTCCGCCTAAGGTCACGCTGGTAGTTCCGCTGTGTGCTCGGAGCCTCCGGCACTGCTCCTCCTCTTTCCGCCTCTCTACACCTGTCTGCCTGTCGGACTCGGATGTAAGGGGGCTCGGTGTGGACTCGGATGTAAGGGGGCTCGGTGCGGACTCGGATGTAAGGGGGCTCGGTGCGGACTCGGATGTAAGGGGGCTCGGTGCGGACTCGGATGTAAGGGGGCTCGGTGCGGACTCGGATGTAAGGGGGCTCGGTGCGGACTCGGATGTAAGGGGGCTCGGTGCGGACTCGGATGTAAGGGGGCTCGGTGCGGACTCGGATGTAAGGGGGCTCGGTGCGGACTCGGATGTAAGGGGGCTCGGTGCGGACTCGGATGTAAGGGGGCTCGGTGCGGACTCGGATGTAAGGGGGCTCGGTGCGGACTCTGATGTAAGGGGGCTCGGTGCGGACTCTGATGTAAGGGGGCTCGGTGCGGACTCTGATGTAAGGGGGCTCAGTGCGGACTCTGATGTAAGGGGGCTCGGTGCGGACTCTGATGTAAGGGGGCTCGGTGCGCACTCTGATGTAAGGGGGCTCGGTGCGCACTCTGATGTAAGGGGGCTCGGTGCGCACTCTGATGTAAGGGGGCTCGGTGCGGACTCTGATGTAAGGGGGCTCGGTGCGGACTCTGATGTAAGGGGGCTCAGTGCGGACTCTGATGTAAGGGGGCTCGGTGCGGACTCTGATGTAAGGGGGCTCGGTGCGCACTCTGATGTAAGGGGGCTCGGTGCGGACTCTGATGTAAGGGGGCTCGGTGCGCACTCTGATGTAAGGGGGCTCGGTGCGGACTCTGATGTAAGGGGGCTCGGTGCGGACTCTGATGTAAGGGAGCTCGGTGCGGACTCTGATGTAAGGGGGCTCGGTGCAGACTCTCATTTAAGGAATCAGGGGGTGGGAGGAGCTGGAGATCTGCATAGTGAGTAGAGAATAAAGGGGGAGGGGGGCATGATTGCAGGGACACTGTAATATAAAGGGGACTGCACTGTAATCAATTATATTTATATCACAGTATCCCTGCACATTGCAGCGTGGAGGACCGACACTGTGTACTTATATATATATATATAACATATATGATGTATATAGTGTAGTGTGTATATACGGTGTGTAGATATAACATATATGATGTATATAGTGTAGTGTGTATATACAGTGTGTAGATATAACATATATGATGTATATAGTGTAGTGTGTATATACGGTGTGTAGATATAACATATATGATGTATATTGTGTAGTGTGTATATACAGTGTGTAGATATAACATATATGATGTATATTGTGTAGTCACCTCTCTTCTCCAGATCTTCTCTCCCATTGTTGATGTGTTTCTTCAGCCATTCTATACATTCATTCTCCAGATAATTATTGTATCTCTCCCCCTGTCTCTCCTCCGGACTGTTCCATCTCTGTGTGGTGATCTGAGCCTCATTCATGGTCGGGATATAAATCCCATTCTGTGTGTCCAGAGACATGAATTCTCTCCCATCATATCTATGATGATTATACCCCTCAGTGGTGCCGTCATCTCTCAGCTCACAGCCGTACATCTCCTGTACAATATGGATCCCTGCAGACAGAAGAGGAAGATGAGACCCGGGATCAGAGGAAGTGATGTGTGTGTAATATGTGATGATGGAGGAGGTGATGGTATAGGGAGGAGATATGTACAGGGATAGATGTGTGTATACAGAGTGTACATATACAGCACAGATCTCCTTATAATGACACGGCCAGTACTACAGATATATATCCTCCTCTATGGCAGAAATCTCCAATACACATCCTTAGTATGGAGGAAGAAGAAGATCGGATCCTAGTGACACCCCACAATGTTCTACAGAGGGGTCACCGACTCATACCACCACTGAGGAGAGGACACTCATCACTGATTGGCTGTCCTGTCCTGACAAACATTCCTATTCACAAATCAGGTGCGACATCTTCAGATCATCATCTCATTGGCTGCGGTTTCCCTCCAATTTTTTTTAACAGCTAATCACACACTGTATAGATGACCAGTGATGGTGACACAGGATTGGTGGATTATGGAATAATTAGAATATCTTCCCTCATCATGGCTGTAGATTGTACAGAGAGATCACATCACGGGAAATCTCGGGAATTTTTTTTTTTTATTTATTAAAGGGCCCAGAGGTCCCCAGCATGAGGTCCATCTGTGCTGAATAGGGGGTCTGTGCTGAAGGGGGGTCCATCTGTGCTGAAGGGGGGTCTGTACATTCTCTAGGCTATATTTATATGGGCATGGAGTGAAGCTGAATTATCTCAAGAGCTATTTCACACTGCCAGCTGGCCGCATTATCGGTAAAGCGGTGCTTTACCATTATTTTAGCTGCGCTATTCGGTCGCTAGTTTCTAACCCCCGCTAGCGTTTGAAGACAGTGTTAAATGCGACTGTGTATCACCGCTGCCAAAGCGCCCCTCCCTGAAAAAATTTCAGCGGACGCCCATGGTCCCCAGATCCGGGCCCCTTACAAAAAAATGTCATCCGGGACACCCCCCCCACAATCAGAAGTCCCCGAGACCCCCAAAATCTGACATCCCACCTCCCTGGTATTGGATGATATGTATGTACCCACAATGCATTGCTCTGTGCATCCCATCCATAGGTCAGGTGAGAGGTGTGATGTGTATTCTCCAATCATGTCACATGAGAATTAGAATATGGATTTAGCTCCGGCTGCTTCACAATTGTCTGACATGAAAGGGCATGAAGAGGGTATTTCACATTGGTCACTTTCCTCACTCTCTCATCTTCCTTTTCCCCACTTTCTTTTTTTATTTTTCCTCGCGTTTTTGTTTGTTTTGTCACTCTTTTTGTTTTGGTGCTTGCACTTTATGTGTGGCGAGTAGGGTGCTGGTCCTCGGGCCGGTCTCTGAAAGTCTTGGGAGTTGGTGGACTCGGCCTTCTGGTTAGGTTCACCGGCTCTCATGGGGTCTCCCTTCGGGGGAGCCTCACCGAGGAGGGTTCTGTTTCGGCAGTCCCTCCGAGGATGTTGGGTCCTTGTGGCTTCGGCTGCTTGGACCAAGATGGGTCCATATGGCTTCGGCTGTATGGACCACAGTAACTCTAGTCCCTGTCAGGAGCCTAACGCCCCGGGGGATCAGAGACGGGTCCTCTTCGGAGGACCACTGACGTTTGCACCCGTCGCAGTTTTTTGTGATGTCACTCTTTATGTGTGTGCACATTTTTCCCTGCACCGGGTGGAGTTTTTGGGTTGTGTTTTGCACGCCACAGGCTTTTCAACAGAAAAAAAAAAATGAAAGTGTCGCCATATCCAGTGTGACTTTGCTGTACCACTTCCATGTGACTTCATCTGATAAGAAGCATTCCTGTGCGACTCTGATGGATCCGTGTTTAACGCTCACCTCTCCTCCCTGGTCCTCCCAATCACACCTCAGTGTAGAGGAAATGGATGTTCTCACTCCCACTTTTGTGCAAGTTTTTCCACTGTAAATGTGCGTCACACATCGGACATCCCATTCCCTGGAGTGGCTGCCCAACCTCAACAAATGCCCCAAAGAAGCTCTAGAACATTGTCAGTCGTGAAGTGTCACATTTTTTTCAGTGTGCATTTTGGTGCGTTTGTAGATCATTTTGTCGCACAGCAAAACACGCATCTGCTCACCTTGATTGGGGTGTCATTAACAATTAGGCTGCATTTACATCTGCATGTAACTCGCACAAAAAACGCACATTTCAGAAATTGCCAAGGAGACAAGGCAAGCGTGATGCGTGTTTCTGAAACATGCCCAAAGTGAGTGTTTTTTGTGCTGGTTGTCACACGTTTGGAAACGCACAGATGCAAATGCAGCCTAAATGGTAACGCAAGCATGACGCACATTGCCGTTCCTTTTTAAAATGCATGACAAAGTGTGCTTTTTATTGCAGGTTGCCATGTGTTTGGAAAAGGCGTAGATGCGAATGAATGGTAACGAATGCGCGATGCATGTTGCCATGCGTTTGAGACACACAACAAAGTGCGCATTTTCAGTGTGGGGTGCCATGTGTTTGGAAATGTTCAGAGATGCAAATGCAGCCTAAATTGTACCACAAGTGTGACACACAGTATTACGCATTTACAAAATGCACGGCAAACAAAGTGTGCATTCTCTTGTGGTTGCCATGCGTTTGGAAATGCACAGATACAAATGTAAGCATGATGTGCGGTGTAGTGCATTCTCAGAACACACGGCACTTGCGGGTTTCCCTTCATTCAGAAAAACACAGATGTGAATGAATGGTAATGCAGACACAACACGTTTTCAAAATGCTCAGCAAAGTGTGAGGTTTCTGTACAGGTTGCCACCCAAAAGGGAAACACACAGATGAGAACGCAGCCTAAATGGTAACACAAGAGGAGCGTTTCCATGCATTTTTGATACGCACAGCAAAGTGTGAGTTGTTTACTGCTTAGAAACGCACAGATGCAAACGCAGCCTAAATGCCAATGCATGAGCAACATGCTTTCTGCGTGGTTTTGAAATGCACAGCAACGCATGTTTTCTGTGCGTGTTGTCACACTTTCGGAAACAAGCAGATGCAAACGCATGTGTTTTGAAAATGTGCAGAAACGCACATGTGTTCCTATTCAGGCTGCGTTTGGATCTGCGCATTTCTGAATGTGAAGCAACCTGCACAGAAAATGTGGTTTGCAAGTTAGGTTGTGTTCTCATCTGTGCATTTCTTAATGTGCGTTGTGCGATTTCTGTGCGGGTTGCCATGCATTTGGGAACGCACAGATGTGAACGCAGCCTACATGGCAAAGCAATGCCTGCCTGCCGGGTGTTTACTAATCATGTGGCAAAGTGCGTGTGTTCTGTGCGGGTTTCCACACGTTCAGAAATACGCAGATGTGACTGTCGGCTAATTGTTCTAAAAACTCAACCGTGATTGGCAGTTGTGTGTTCTGCTGTGCCACAAAACATTCTACAAATGCACCCAAAATGTGTGACTAAAAAGGTTCTTGAGCCTCCTTGAGGTGTTTGTTCTGTATAGGGCTGGGCTGTCTATTCAAGTAAATGGGCCGCTATATGTGTGATGTGCGTTTAGGAGGGAAAAAAGCACAAAAACCGTGAGCGGGAACTTGTGTTTCTATTACACTGAGGTGTGATTGGGATGTGCTCGGGAGGAAGTATTTGGGCAGCAAGGATGACCAGGGAGGAGAGGTGAGGGTTAAATAATTAAATGATCCGTCAAAGTGGCATTCTTATCTATACAGGCATACCCCACTTTTAAGTACACAATGGGACCAGAGCATGTATGTAAAACGAAAATGTACTTAAAGTGAAACAATACCTTTTTTCACTTATAGGGTGTAGTGGGGGGTCAGGGGGTGTAGTGGGGGTGTTAGGAGCTGTAGTTAAGGTCTCAGGGGCTGTAGTGGGGGTGTCAGGGGCACACTGGAACAGGGCGGGCTATGCTCTCTGAGCTTCAGCTCCTTCTACTGCGGCTGCAAAATGTCTGTACAGTGCTTGTAAGGCACTTTACATACACTCACGGGTATGTCCTTACTCGCGAGTGTATGTAAAGTGAGTGTACTTAAAGCGGGGTATGCCTGTACTGATGTGACTTCTGTGAGATAACATAGAAGTCTATGGGGCCAAGTCACACTGAACGTCATACAAAAGTAGTGCAGGAACTATTTTTTGTTGCTGCGACTTGAGTCGTGGCAATTAAAACGCACTGATTGAAATACATGGGATGCGACTTTGAAGCCCCCTGAGAGCCAGGCTGATAAGGCCCTGATATGTACTGGCACCTCATCATACCTTCATCTAATTAAAGTGTATGTATAGATGAAGCTGTTGTAGTTTTTAGATGGAGTAGGGAAGGGTTACACCCCCATTAGGTTATATTTGCTGTCTCAGTCATTGGAATATTTCCCCTCACTTTCTGATTTGCTGAGAATGATCACTGGGACAAATACAGAGGAGAACAGAAACAGAACACAATTGTTATTGCACCAATCTGCTTGTTTTACCCCTTAAAGTGGAACTTCAGTTATTTTCTCATCTTTCCATCTAATAAATCTTCTGCCCTTGTTGTTGTTGTTTTAACTTTGGATAGTAAAACTTTTTTTTTTTTGCTAGTAAATACCTTATACACCCCACTTCCTGTTTCTTGTCTGGTAAAAAGCCTAGGCTTATGACATCATACAGGAAGGGAGGGGGATGAGTCATAAGAGGGCCAATGAGAGCTGCAGATCTGGAGGTGTGTCTGTGTAAATCCAGGAAGTAAACAGGCAGCAGCTTCAGCTGCCCACAGTTAAAATGGCTGCAGCCAGACTCAGTGGAGGGAGATTTCTGCAGCATATTTGGCAAATATAGAATCACAGGCCCAGATTCTCAAAGGGTTTACGATGGCGCAGCGCCATGTAGGCCGTCGTAAGTCCTAATCTGGGCCGTCGTATCTATGCGACTGATTCTTAGAATCAGTTACGCATAGATATCCATTAGATCTGACAGGCGTAATAGCGTAACTGCTATTTTTTTTTTGCCTGCTAGGTGGCGCTTCCGTCGATTTCCCTGTCGAGTATGCAAATTAGCTAGATACGCAAATTCCTGAACGTACGCGCGGCCAACGCAGTAAAGTTATGACGTTTACGTTAGGCTTTTCCCGGCGTAAAGTTGCCCCTGGGTCTATGAGGTGCAGTCAATGTTAAGTATGGCCATCGTTCCCGCGTCGAAAATTTATAAAATTACGTTGTTTGCGTAAGTCGTCCGTGAATGGGGCTGGACGTAATTTACGTCCACGTCAAAACCAATGACGTCCTTGTGACGTCATTTAGAGCAATGCACGCCGGGAAATTTTAGGGACGGTGCATGCACAGTTCGTTCGGCGCGGGGAAACATTTAAATGAAACACGCCCCCTACCCGCCGAATTTGAATTCCGCCGGGTGATTTACGATACGCCGTCGCAACTTTACAGGCAAGTGCTTTGTGAATAAAGCACTTGCCTGAAAAACTTGCGGCGGCGTAACGTAAATGAGATACGTTACGCCCGCACAGAGATACGCCGATCTCTGTGAATCTGGGCCTTAAAGTGTAAGTCAGCCAAAAATGTTTCTATCCTTTTTTGGAGCGAGTGGGGAAGGATTACACCTCCTGCAGAGTTTTTATTGCTCCCCGGGGCTCCATTAGAGAGAATTTGGCTCATTTCCTGTCCTGCTGACAACATTTCACCAAAACAGGAAGTGACGAAAACTCTGCAACTGGGACAGAGACAGAACTAAAAACCGAAACGAGTTCTAGTCTTCCTCTACTCTATTAATTAGAATCATAAATATTTCTAACTGTGGGGGATTTCCTTCAACTTTCTGTGGTAGAATGTAGTCAGTAGGACAGGAAGTGAGAGTAAAAACCTGGCAGGGGTACTTCCCTTTCCCCACTTTATTCAAAACTAAGAGAAAGAGTCCTGACTGGAAATACACTTTATTCTATCTGCTTGTTCTGGGGTCATGACCCAAAATATATGGAAGGCAATGAATCCGGATGACGGCCCGGCAGATAGAGAGCCGAGTATTAGAGATCAGCTCTGGTGTCCTCCATCTCTCAGTCCAGGTTTCCTATAAGAAGTAGTTGTGTATATTTTATAGGTGAGATGATAATTCTCATCAGATGAGGGAGGAATTTATTCATCAAGCTGAGATCTTCTATAAATCTCATAGAATGTCTCCCCCCCCCCCCCCCCCCCCTGTATTCTGTCTGCAGAGTTTGTATTCGGTGTAATAAATAGAAATGTAAGAATTCTCTCACCTCCAGTCTGGTTGAATCGGCTCATCGCTGTCTCTATATTGTGCTTGGAAACAGCCTCATTGCCCCGACCTAATTGTGTCTCCTCCTCCCAGTAATCAGATCCCAGTTTCTTCATCCACTCAGTCTTGGGAAGATATTGTCGGGTGTCACTGTTATAATTTGATATCTCCTTATCATCCACATATCCGACTGAAGAGAACACAGGGAGTCCGGATCCCGGAGAGGAGACTCCAGTGTAATAATACCGCAGAGAGTGACTGTCTGATAGAGAGACATACAGAGTGTTATACAGAGGCGTAACTAGAAACTTCAGGGCCCCGGTGCAAGAAATCATGAGCCCCCCCGAAAAGCATTATTTTGATACTTCATTTTTTTTACACTGTAAAACATTTATTGATCATTGGTGGAGAGCACACAGAGATACCAGCCTAACTAGTGTACTGACCATGCTGTGCACTCCTGCCTAGTGTGGCAAGTTGTTAATAGGAAAGCAGAGGGACTGGCCATATCACCAGGGATTTCACATAAATGAAGCAATCATAGGATCAATTAAATCTGACCTGGGGAATGGGATCAGTAACAGTGCTCGTAGGGAGGAGGAATGGGACCAGTGGAAGTGCTAGTGTTGAGGAGGGGTGGCAGCAATGGTACTTGAGGGGGGTGGCTGCGATGGCAGTGGTTGTGCTATCCGCTCCCACCACCACTTGTGCCTCTTACTGATCCCATCCCCCCACCACTGATCTCATCCCTACCCCCCCCCCCCCCCCACCTCTGTTGTAGAATTAATGGGGGGGATAGGGATGAGATCAGTGGTGGGGGGGATAGGGATGAGATCAGTGGTGGGGGGGGGGGGGTAGGGATGAGATCAGTGGTGGGGGGGGGGTAGGGATAAAATCAGTGGTGGTGGGGGGGATGGGATCAGTAAGGAGGCACAGGTGGTGGGGGGGGGGGTAGGGATAAAATCAGTGGTGGTGGGGGGGATGGGATCAGTAAGGAGGCACAGGTGGTGGTGGGAGAGGATGGCACCACCACCCTCAAGTACCACCACAGCCACCCCCCCTTTAAGTACCACTTCTGCCACCACCCCTCAAGTATCACCACTTCCACCCCCCTCAAGTACCAGCGGTGGTACTTGAGGGAGGTGGCAGCGGTGGTGCCATCCTCTCCCACCACCACCTGTGCCTCTTACTGATCCCACCCCCCCACCACTGATCTCATCCCTATCCCCTCTGTTGTAGAAGTAATAGGGGGGATAGGGATGAGATCAGTGGTGGGGGGATGGGATCAGTAAGAGGCACAGTGGTGGAGGTTGGCATTGATTGCTCAGCTCTGTCACTTGATTGACTTACCGTCAAATTACAGTTAAAGACCCCCTAGCAGTACAGACCCCCATCAGTTACAGACACCCCCCTCAGTTACAGACATCCCCTCAGTTACAGACCCCCAGCAGTTCAGACCCCCTCCCCCTCGGTTACAGACCCCCTCCCCCTCAGTTACAGACACCCCCCTCAGTTACAGACACCCCCCTCAGTTACAGACACCCCCTCAGTTACAGACCCCCCTCAATACAGACATCCCCCCCATCAGTTACAGACCCCCCATCAGTTACAGACCCCCCTCAGTTACAGACACCCCCTCAGTTACAGACACCCCCTCAGTTACAGACACCCCCCGTTACAGATTCCCCCCTCGTTACAGATTCCCCCCTCTTTACAGATTCCCCCCTCAGTTAGAGACACCCCCCTCAGTTACAGACACCCCCTCAGTTACAGACACCCCCTCGTTACAGAATCCCCCATCGTTACAGATTTCCCCCTCAGTTACAGACACCCCCCTCAGTTACAGACACCCCCCTCAGTTACAGACACCCCCCTCAGTTACAGACACCCCCTCGTTACAGACACCCCCCTCAGTTACAGACATCCCCTCAGTACAGTACAGACACCCCCTTAGTACAGACACCCCCCTCAGTTACAAACACCTCCTCGTTACAGACACCCCCTCGTTACAGACACCCCTTCAGTACAGTACAGACACCCCCTCAGTTACAGACTCCCCCTTGGTGCAAACCTCCCCTAGTGCAGACCCCAGTAGTACAGACGCTCCCCCCTTAACTCACAGTCAGACCTCAGAACAGAGCAGCTGATACACACAGCGGTGTGTCCCTCGAGTGCAGGCTCCTCCTTCTCTGTGGATGTAAACAGAGGAGGGGGCGGTGGGTTCCTTCCCGCTCCGCTGAGGGACACAGCCGCGGCACGAGCCGTGAGGCACACAGGGCAGGGGGCGGCGGGGTCACCCCCTGGCGGGTATCACCCGGGTGTGGCCCGCCCCCCCGCACCTTCCCTGGATATTAACACAGTCAGCGGGCATCTCTGCAGTTTGTCTCTGAACTCAGTGTGAAAAGCTTGGCCATGTGAGAAAGGTCCCGCCCTCCTCCTAGATCAGCTCACGAGATAGACAAAACACTGCGTCTATCACACAAGCTGATCTAGGAGGAGGGCGGGACCTTTCTAACAAGCTGGCCAAGCTTTTCACACTGAGTTCAGAGACAAACAGCGGAGATGCCTGCTGACTGTGTCCCTCATGCGGGCGGCGGGCCCCGCGGACTTGGTGGAACTACAGGGCCCAGTCGCAGCTGCGACCCTGAAAATTCCACCACTGGTGTTATATATACATCCCCTACACATCACACAGTATAATATATATAATGATTACATACAAGTCTCATCACTGACCCCGATCACTGCCGGAATAAGAAGATCACATCATGTCTATTCAGTGTGAAGAGAACAATGTAGTGAAATAATCCCTCCAATGTGATAAAGATTATATGAATTTATATTATAAGTAGGGTTGAGCGAACCCGAACCAGGGGTTGACAAATTTGCTTGGAATCTAGGAGCCAGCTAAAAAAGTTAGGAGCCAGAAAACTTGCCCGTCCCGACGAGCTCGCGCGCAGAAGCGAACACATACGTGAGCAGCGCCCGCATATGTAAACGGTGTTCAAACCACACATGTGAGGTATCGCCGCGATTGGTAGAGCGAGAGCAATAATTCTAGCCCTAGACCTCCTCTGTAACTCAAAACATGCAACCTGTAGATTTTTTTAAACGTCGCCTATGAAGATTTTAAAGGGTAAAAGTTTGTCGGCATTCCACGAGCGGACACAATTTTGAAGCGTGACATATTGGGTATCAATTTACTCGGCGTAACACTATCTTTCACAATATAAAAAAAATGGGGATAACTTTACTGTTGTCTTATTTTTTTACTTAAAAAAAAGTGTAATTTTTTCCCAAAAAAAAGTGCGCTTGTAAGACCGCTGCGCAAATACGGCGTGACAGAAAGTATTGCAACGATCGCCATTTTATTCTCTAGGGTGTTAGGATAAAAAATATATAAAATGTTTGGGGGTTCGAATTAGAGGGAAGAAGATGGCAGTGAAAAATAACATTAGAATTGCTGTTTATGTTCCAATGTTTTTTATTAGAAAAAATGATATTAACAGACAAGAAGCGTATCTAGTCATTGTACAATCATAATAGCAAATGAGATTTCAATATCAAGGGCCCTGACGTCTAAAACTCCTAGTTGGAATATCATGAAAACATTGGTAAAAGAAAAACAAAAAATAGAATACATAATCTAATAGAGATCACATAGACTAGCAACAAACAATTCTTTCCCTCAACTTCGGGTCGATCGTTGACCGACAATGATCGCACAATGCGTAGAAGGCAGGAAAGAGGACGTCAAAGCCCAGCAAACCCTGCATGGGCTACCTCCGGTCATGTTAATAACAATATACAAAGGCAATAAGGACAGAGAAGTCCAAGAAAGAAAATAAGATATAAAGGAAAGAATTAGAAAGGAAAGAGAAAAAGAAGAGAAAAGTAAGAAGTGAAGGGGGAGGGGGGGGGGGAGGAACCACGGATCGGCATTTCCAAGCTATAGGACTGAAAGTTATAACCAAGTCCCACGCACACTGGTATCATTAGTGAGGTAACCAATCCAAGGATCCCACACCTGATGAAAAAAATTCATTTTGTCTTGTGTTAGGGCCGACAACCTCTCATTTAACATCAGCCAGGATAATTTGCCCTTAAGCTGTTCAAATGGGAGAGCAGCTGACCTCCAATTTCTGGCAATGGTGATCTTGGCCGAAATAAATATAAATGTCAGTAGTCGCCTGCCAGATTTAGGGGCCTCAACCCCCCCACTTCCCAACAGCGCCTGCTTCGCCGACTTGGGCAGGTTTATCCGGGTGAGGGAGTAAATAAAGTTGTACACCCTGATCCAGAACCTCCTCACCTTGGGGCATGTCCACCTCAAGGTCCTTAATTTTAATATATGCCTCATCCAGCCGATCCTGTAGGTCCGTGAGCATAGCAGTATTCTGATTGACCCGTTTGATTGTATTGTCCACCTTGGTCTCAATCAGATCAAATCGTTCGCCCAAGCCATGTATATCTTTTTTCAGATCAGTGGTAATCATAGTGCAAGCCTTGGAGAGCTCCTGCTGTAGCATGGTGGAGAAACGGGCTAATAATATGGCATCAGGGGAGTAGTGGACAAGCTGAGGAGGGGGGGGAGACCTCTGACTAGGCTGGCTGAACAGGGCCTCAGTCAAATCAGCCATGTTCCTATCCATCGAGGAAGCTGGGGAGTGGGCCGCTCCGTGTCCCTCTGCATACAATATTGGGGATGAGGGCTGCAGATGTAACTCACCCCCATGGATCGAGTCCACATCTCCCGAGGACTGAGAGGAGAACGGGTCTCCGGGTGGCTCACGCCGATCCCGCTCGCCTTCACTCCTTGCAGCTCCGTCGGATTTCACCGCTGTGCTGCCACGTGTATCTGGGCGGCCGGGCGCCATGTTAGATCGCGGCCTGTGCGTAGGAGAGGACTCCGCTCCGCCCTTGACTCCGGGCTGTTTGTGCTGTCCTTTTCGCGGCTGGCCCCGTGCTCGCCGGTTCATCGCCGTCCAGGGCTTCAGTGCCGGTGTCCAGACCCCGTTGCCTGCGCTGATTATCGCTGTAGAGAGTCGGGGGTGCCGGGAGCTCAGCTAACACGCGTCCTTCCCGGAGGTCCCGCACATGCGCACTAGAATTGCTGTTTAACTTGTAATGCTTAACTTGGAATACCAACGGCCACCACCAGATGGCGCCAGCTTTTTTTTTTCCCCCTTCCAAGCCAAGTTGCCAGGACCCTATTTCTAGTCGCCAAGGCGACCTGGCGACCAGGATTTGTCGAGCCCTGACCCGAACTGTAAAGTTCGGGTTCGGTACGGACTTTGGGTTTTTCCCGGACCCGAAAACGAATAATTGGAAAAAGTCCGGGTTCGGAGTTCGGGTATGTTTTGGCGCGCTGCACGGCAGCCAATCGCCATTCGTTTTACTACTGTGACTGGGAACTGATCACAGCCATGCCTACTTATGGTATGGCTGTGATTGGCCAGTGCAGCATGTGTCCCATCATGTGACCACCCTCTATATTAGATAGAGGCACACAGCACAGATCGTCACTCTGCTTCACTTATCATAGGGAAAGGCTGCTGAATCTGCTGCTTAGGGACAGTGTTAGGTGTATCCTGCTCCACAAATCTCAAGAAGCACACTTTATTTCTTTGATATCTACATCATCTTATGGTATCTGGCTCGTTGTCACTGTGCTTCACTTATGATAGGGAAAGGCTGCTGAATCTGCTGGTTGGGGACAGTGTTAGGTGTATCCTGATCCAGAAATCTCAACAAGCACTCTTTATTCATGTGACATCTGCTGTGCTTCATATAGTTTAGGAATTTTGTTCAGCTATAGGGGCAGTCAGCAATCTATAGGTGACTCTGAATATTTCAACAGCACTGCACCTGTGATATACTGTGTTTTTTTGTCAAGTACATAGTTCAGGGACAGGTTCCTGAAATTTTCCTATAGGGGCAGTCAGAAATCTATAGGTGACTCTGAATATTTCAACAGCACTGCACCTGTTTTATACTGTGTTTTTTTGTCAAGTACATAGTTCAAGGACAGGTTCCTGAAATTTTCCTATAGGGGCAGTCAGCAATCTATAGGTGACTCTGAATATTCCAGCAGCACTGCACCTGCCTGCACCTGTGATATACTGTGTTTTTTTGTCAAGTACATAGTTCAGGGACAGGTTCCTGAAATGTTCCTATACTGTAGGGGCAGTCAGCAATCTATAGGTGACTCTGAATATTTCAACAGCACTGCACCTGCCACCACCTGTGATATGCTGTGTTTTTCTGTCAAGTACATAGTTCAGGGACAGGTTCCTGAAATTTTCCTATAGGGGCAGTCAGCAATCTATAGGTGACTCTGAATATTTCAACAGCACTGCACCTGTGATATACTGTGTTTTTCTGTCAAGTACATAGTTCAGGGACAGGTTCCTAAATTTTCCTATAGGGGCAGTCAGCAATCTATAGATGACTCTGAATATTTCAACAGCACTGCACCTGCCACCACCTGTGATATACTGTGTTTTTCTGTCAAGTACATAGTTTAGGGACAGGTTCCTGAAAATTTTCTATAGGGGCAGTCAGCAATCTATAGGTGACTCTGAATATTTCAACAGCACTGCACCTGTCCCCTGTGATATACTGTCTGTGCAGTAAATTGTTTAGGGCTGGGTTCCTGCTATAGGTGGAGAAATATATAGGTGAATCTCTGCCCATTTCACCAGCACTCCACCTGTCCCCTGTGATATACTGTCTGTGCAGTACATTGTTTAGGGCTGGCTTCCTGCTTATTGCTATAGGTAGAGAAATATATAGGTGAATCTCTGCCTATTTCACCAGCTTACACTATTTTTGTATTTAAAATTTCTCAAAATTAGGGCAAGACCCTAAATTTGAGAAATATATAGGTGAATCTCTGCCCATTTCACCAGCACTCCGCCAGTACATTGTTTAGGGCTGGCTTCCTGCTTATTGCTATAGGTAGAGAAATATATAGGTGAATCTCTGCCTATTTTACCAGCTTACACTATTTTTGTATTTAAAATTTCTCAAAATTAGGGCAAGACCCTGAATTTGAGAAATATGAGGAAAACGTCAAATAAGGGACGTGGCCGCGGTCGTGGTGCTGCTGGTGGAGCTCCTGTTACAGGGAGAGGACGTGGTCGATCTGTGCCAGCTACAAGCACAAGTGAAACACCTTTCTCAGGTGTGAGTTGCCGACAGAGCCTGCAGCGGTATTTGGTTGGGCCTAATCCAGCTCTACGAATGTTGAGGCCAGGAGCAGAACAGGCGGTAGTAGATTGGGTTGCTGACAGTGCCTCCAGTTCCTTCACATTGTTTTCCAACCAGTCTTGTGCTGAAAGTTCAGAGTTGGCGCCTGCAGCCGATGTCCACCATCAGTCTTTCACCTCACCCCCTTGCAAATCAGCCAAGCAGTCTGAGCCCCAAAGCATGCAGCAGTATCTTCTTTTTGATGAGTCTGTTAGCATGTGTTCCCAGGGCCATCCACCTAGCCCAGCCCCAGAAGGGGAAGAGATTGAGTGCACCGATGCCCAACCACTTATATTTCAAGATGAGTACATGGGGGGGACCATCACAGCACGTCTTGTAATTGTGCAGACTGACAAGGAGGGCAGTGGTGAAGACTGGGTGGAAGATGATGTGGAGGACGATGAGGTCCTCGACCCGACATGGAATCAACCTCATGCAGGTGACCCGTGTAGTTCCCCTAGACAGTACGCCTGCTACTGCCCAACGCAGCAAGGGACCGAGCACACCAAAGCCAGGTCCAAGGAGTTCCCTAGCGTGGCAGTTCTTCACACAATGTGCTGATGACAAGACACGCGTGATTTGCACGTTGTGCAATCAGAGCCTGAAGCGAGGCATAAACATTCTCAACCTGAGCACAACCTGCATGACCAGGCATCTAAGTGCAAAGCACGAGCTGCAGTGGAGTAGACACCTCAAAAACCAAGAAAGGTCTCTGGCTCCTCCTGCTTCCTCTTCTTCATCCGTCTCGGGCCTCTCTGCCTCTTCATCCACCTCCGTAGTGACAGTGCCACCTGCCACCCCTCAATTAGAGGACCGGCAAGCAACACTATCACCTGGGTCACCAAACATCTCCACAATGTCCCATGGAAGCATTCAGCTCTCCATCTCCCAAACACTGGAGCGTAAGAGGAAGTACCCCTCTACCCACCCACGATCCCTGGCCCGGAATGCCAGCATTTCAAAATTACTGGCCTTTGAAATGCTGTCATTCCCTCTGGTGGAGACGCAGAGTTTTAAAAGCCTGATGGCATTGGCTGTCCCACAGTACGTCGTGCCCAGCCGCCACTACTTTTCCAGGCGAGCCATCCCTTCCCTGCACAACCAAGTGGAGGACAAAATCAGGTGTGCACTGCGCAATGCCATCTGTGCCAAGGTCCACCTAACTACGGATACGTGGACCAGTCAGGGACGTTATATCTCCCTAACAGCGCACTGGGTAAATGCAGTGGCGGCTGGGCCTGAGGCGGATAGCAGTTTGGCCCATGTCCTTCCACCACCGAGGATTGCAGGGAGCTTCAGTTTGCCTCCTGTTCCTAACTCCTTCTACTCCGCTTCCTCATCCTCTAACGCCTCCTCATCCAGTCAGCGTAACAAATTCACCACCAACTTCAGCACAGCCATGGGTAAACGCCAGCAGGCAGTTTTAAAACTTTCCTGTTTGGGGGAAAAACCACACACCGCGCAGGAGTTGTGGAGGGACATGGAACAACAGACCGATGAGTGGTTGGCGTCAGTGAGCCTCAAGCCGGGCCTGGTGGTGTGCGATAACGGGCGAAATCTCGTAGCAGCTCTGGGCCTAGCCGGTTTGACGCACATCCCTTGCCTGGCGCATGTGCTGAATTTGGTGGTTTCCTGAAAACTTACCCCGATATGCCACAGCTGCTGCAGAAAGTGCGGTCCATCTGTGCGCACTTTCGGCGTTCTAACCCTGCTGCTGCTCGCCTGGCAGCGCTGCAGCGTAACTTCGGCCTTTCCGCTCACTGCCTCATATGTGATGTGCCCACAAGGTGGCCAGACTGTGCGAGCAGCAGCAGGCGATAGTGGAGTTTCAGCTGCAGCACGCATGCGTGAGTCGCTCTGCGGAACAGAACCACTTTACCACCAATAACTGGGCCTCCATGCGAGACCTGTGTGCCTTGTTGCGCTGTTTTGAGTACTCCACCAACATGGCCAGTGCCAATGACGCCGCTCTCAGCGTGACTATCCCAGTTCTATGCCTCCTTGAAAAAACGCTACGGGCGATGATGGAAGAGGATGTGGCACAGGAGGAGGAGGAGGAGGAATCGGGATCATTTACAAGGCTTTCAGGGCAGTCATTCACAAGTGGCTCCGAGGGTGGGTTCGTGCACCAACAAAGGCCAGGTACACAATTGTCTAGCAAGGGCACAGTTCTGGAGGATGACGCGGTGGAGGATGAGGAGGAGGAAGACATGGAGGAGGAGGAACCATGTTCACAGCAGGATGGCATCCAGACCAGCTCATGGCCATTACTGGTGCGTGGCTGGGGGGATACAGAGGACACAGATGATACACCTCCCACAGAGGACAGCTTTTCGTTGCCTCTGGGCAGCCTGGCACACATGAGCAATTACATGCTGCAGTGTCTCCGCAACGACCGGCGTGTTTCGCACATTATGACAGGTGCTGATTACTGGGTGGCCACGCTGCTGGATCCCCGTTACAAGGACAATGTACCGTCCTTAATCCCCTCACTGGAGCGTGAACGCAAGATCCGCGAGTACAAGCGCATGCTGTTAGACGCGCTGCTGGTGCAATTTCCACCTGGCAGTGGGGGCACAGTGGAAGCAGAAGGCGAAGGCAGAGGAGGAGGAAGAGGTCGCCAATGCAGCAGGGGCACCGCCAGCACCTCAGAAGGCAGGGTTAGCATGGCCGAAATGTGGAAAAGCTTTGTCAGCACGCCACAACAAACAGCACCACCAGCTGATATGGAACGTTTTAACAGGAGGCAGCATTTCAGCAACATGGTGGAGCAGTATGTGAGCACACCCCTACACGTACTGAATGACGGCTATGCCCCCTTAAACTTCTGGGTCTCCAAATTCGGCACATGGCCTGAGCTTGCCCTTTACGCCTTGGAGGTGCTGGCCTGCCCTGCGGCCAGTGTATTGTCTGAACGTGTATTTAGCACGGCAGGGGGCGTTATCACAGACAAGCGCAGCCGCCTGTCCAGAGCCAATGTGGACAAGCTCACGTTCATTAAAATGAACCAGGCATGGATCCCACAGGACTTGTCCGTACCTTACCCAGCCATTGTTTTTTTCTGAGCTTTCTAGGGTTGCCATCTCATCCCTTTCAAAGCAAAAACATATTAATTACACAGGTTCTCTGGCTGATTAAGGTGCTGCTAATTAAACTCACTTGGTGCCTTATCGACATTAAATTAGCCCCAGAACCTGTGTAACTCTGTGTTCAGGTTTAAAGGGATGAGGTAGCAACCCTAGATCTGTCTCACTATTTTGGGGTTTACCCTAATTTGAAAAATAAATCAATTAAAAACCAAAACCTGCTGTGTTGGCTACCTCCTCCTCCTCCACCGCCGCTTTCACCTTCAGTCGCATTCTTAGGCTTGCGCACTGCAACTGCTTTCTTTAAGTCCCACCAGAGGTTCTCAATCGGATTTAAGTCTGGTGACTGCGAAGGCCACTCCAAAATGTTCCAGCCTTTAATCTGCAACCGTGCTCTAGTGGACTTGGAGGTATGCTTGGGATCATTGTCCTGTTGAAAGGTCCAACGTCTCCCAAGCCTCAGGTTTGTGACGGACTGCATCATATGGTCATCCAATATCTCCTGGTACTGAAGAGAATTCATGGTACCTTGCACACGCTGAAGCTTCCCTGTACCTGCAGAAGCAAAACAGCCCCAAAGCATGATTGACCCCCCGCCATGCTTCACAGTAGGCAAGGTGTTCTTTTCATCATAGGCCTTGTTCTTCCTCCTCCAAACATAGCGTTGACCAATGGGCCCAAACAGTTCTAATTTTGTTTCATCGTATGAATAGAACATCTATTATGGTTTGGTCTCAAATAGTTGCCGACACCCCTGATGAACAGAAAAAAATGGAGGATCCCCCAGGGTGGGGCTTTTTAGGCAACAGTAGTACAAGTAGTCATGGTAGATACAAAATATATAATAGTTTAATAATAACAGGACGGTATCAAACAATGTTCAGTAAACGTATGTAGTACAAAGGTTTAAAAACAACACATTAATGGGGTGTAGTAGAAAAAGAGTGAAGAGTCCACAATATGAATACTGGGCCCAACGCGTTTCGGGTTTCCTTCTTCAGGGACCGAAGTATGTGTGGAGTCAGAAAGTGTAACAAACAACTTTTCACCCAAGAAGTTTCAACGGCTCAGCACACCCCTTAAAAGGACATCGCAATCAGGACGCATGGCAAACCTCAGATGGTGAAGAGAGGAGTGAGGACTGGCATCTAATATCAATCACAGCGTAGCAAGACCTTTGGCCCGAAGTGTCACAGCGTAAAAAGTTTATTGATTGTACATATATTTTTACCTGTAATGACAAAAAGTGGCCAGAGAGGTCAGTAGAGGGATCGGAAGATGGGAAGAAAACACAAGCAGTGTAGAGTGTGTACAGCTGCTGCAGCCATTGCTGGACGGCTGCAGCAGCTGTACACACTCTACACTGCTTGTGTTTTCTTCCCATCTTCCGCATCTTCCACATACTTCGGTCCCTGAAGAAGGAAACCCGAAACGCGTTGGGCCCAGTATTCATATTGTGGACTCTTCACTCTTTTTCTACTACACCCCATTAATGTGTTGTTTTTAAACCTTTGTACTACATACGTTTACTGAACATTGTTTGATACCGTCCTGTTATTATTAAACTATTATATATTTTGTATCTACCATGACTACTTGTACTACTGTTGCCTAAAAAGCCCCACCCTGGGGGATCCTCCATTTTTTTTTTTTTTTATTTTGTTTCATCAGTCCACAGAACACAATCCCAAAACTTCTGTGGTTTGTCCACATGACTTTTGGCATACTGCAGTCGACTCTTATTCTTTGGAGACAGCAAGGGGGTGCGCCTGGGAGTTCTGGCATGGAGGCCTTCATTACGCAGTGTGCGCCGTATTGTCTGAGCAGAAACTTCAGTACCCACATCTGACAAATCTTTTCTCAGTTTCTCAGCAGTCACACGGGGACTTTTCTCCACTCTACGCTTTAGGTAGCGCTCAGCAGTCGAAGTCAGCATCTTCTTTCTGCCACGACCAGGTAGCGTTTCAACAGTGCCCTTTGCCTTGAATTTTGCATTTACTACAGTATTACAAAACCAATTGATGTCATATTAGTTGCATATGGTTCTTTATGAAGTCCTTGTAGGATTTCATTCTGAATACAATTACAAATGTACAGTAAATTCCCTAAAACCCTTTACAGCATTGGGGGGTTGAATAATTTTGAACAAAACTGTATGGACCTCGTCCTCCAAGGTCAAAATCATTATATTTTTTATTTTTTTTATGTTATTTTAAGTTATTTCCCTATCCACATTTATTTCCATAGTACTTGCCATGCTCTTCCCGACATTTTGCTGCCATTTGCAGCCCTCCAGCCCTTTTTAGAGACATTTTTGTAGTCTAAAGTCCGGGTCCCCATTGACTTCAATGGGGTTCGGGTCAAAGTCCTGGTTCGGGTTCGGTCGCGAACCCGAACTTTTTTTTCAAAGTCCGGGTTCGGGTCCGAACCCGAACATCCAGGTGTCCGCTCAACTCTAATTATTAGTACAACAATCCCATCTATGAACTGTCATTACAATCTTTTATCTCTGATCTACACTTATCATAATGTATGATGTGATGGCAGCCAGTCCTGTCCTGTCCTAGTACAATACTGTGACGAGACCCTTGCTCGCTCAGTTCTGCTCTCCCGACACTCCTCTGCTTCTATTGGATCAGATTGCCGATTGCAACGTCCGATGGTCCAGTCATCCAAGGTTCCGGGATCCGAACTACAGCTATGTGCCGTTCGGACCCATTAAGAACACACACCAGGCAGGCTGTATGTATGTTCAAACAGGACTCTCTTTAATGGCAGCATTCTGCTGGTTATATACAGTTTACAAGCTTATCATCAATCAAAGAACAATGAAATCTCCACCCCTTTTCACACACTGGGGCTTCCATACAGATTTTAGGTAGACACTCTGGTGCCGACCCTGACAAGACACATTTCTTTAGATAATGACATTAGTGAAGTTAATTACTAATTGTCAATAGGGATATTGGCCTATATGAGTCCGGGGAAAGAGGGTCCTTCCCCGGCTTCAGCAGGACCACTATAAGGGCCTCATCCATGGAGGGTGGGAGCCTTCCAGTCTCAAAGGCTGTGTTGTAGACCTTCAGTAAAATTGGAATGAGTTGTTCCGAGTATTTACTGTAGACCTCAGACGGAAGCCCGTCAGCCCCAGGCGCCTTCCCATTATGTGCTAATGCCAATGCTTCCAGGAGCTCTTCCCTGGTAAGGGGAGCGCTGAGCAAGGCCATCTCCGAGGCAGGGAGACACGGCATCTGGTATTCATCCAGAAACGCGTGTATCTGGTCTACAGTGGGACTAACCTTCGATGTATAAACATCCTGAAAAAAGCTTTTAAAGCATTCAATGATGGACTGTGTAGAGTGGCACGCCTCCCCCCTAGCATTTCTAACCTCAGTTATATGTGAAGGCGGTTGCTGTGACCTGGCCAAAATCGCCAGTAGGTGGCCGGTGTTTTCCCCTTCCTCAAAATGTCTCTGCTGCAGAAAGAACCTTTTGTTTTCGGCGAGCTGCAGTGAGAGGTTCTTGAGCATGGTCTGTGCTGCCAGCCAGCTCCTCCTGTTATTATCAGAGGGGTCCGCTACATAGTCTGCCTCCGAGCGTTGGGCATCTGCCAAGACTCGAGTCTCCCATTCCTTAGTATTAGACTTAATCTCATTAATGGCTCTAATAAGCTGGCCACGCATATATGCCTTAGCAGAGTCCCACACAACCTGTAGAGTAGTGGAACCTATGTTATCCTTAAAAAAGTTAGTTAGTAGCAATGGGAGCGGGTCAGATTCTGACATAAGAGACAGCCAGAACGGGTTGAGTTTCCATAGGCTATTCCCCCTGTCCAACCCCAGGCCTAAATCCACAGTAAAAGGAGAGTGGTCGGAGGTGTGTCTTGGGTGATATTGGGATGACTTAACCATGGGCAACATCGGGCCATTCCCCAGGCCCAGGTCAATTCTAGATAACCCCCCCACCGAGGCTGACCGGCAGGAGAATACTTTTGCATCAGGGTTGGGCATTCTGCATACATCTGTTAGGCCTAGTTCAGTGACCAACCGAGCAAAAGGGGTGGGGCCCCTCCTCCCATGTACATCCCCCCCCCCTGTGCTCCCGAGCCTATCCTTCTCAAAATCCAGGAGATTATTAAAGTCCCCAAGGACCAGCACAGGAATACCAGGGAGACATGATATAAATTCGACCAACAGCTTTATAACACAGGATGAGAACGGTGGCGGAATATACACTCCCGCCAACACGCACTTCATCCCAAAGAGGGAGCAATATAGGAAGACGTATCTACCATCGGGGTCAATCTTGGCATCAATATACGTGTATTGGGTACCCCGCCGAATCAATACGCTCACTCCTCGTGAGTACACGGTATGGGTGGAGTGGTACTGGTGGCAAAACTGCCTTGATGCTATTTTTGGAGTAGACCCCGCTGGGAGATGAGTCTCCTGTAAACAGATCACTTCTGCGCCCAACCTCTTAATGGTACGCATCACCTCCAGGCGTTTAACCGGGGGAACCTAGGCCACGAACATTCCATGATAAGCATCTCGTTACCTTTGACATTGCATAACATACAACATATTAGCAGGATAATAACATAGCAGCATGTATAGGTGACAAATGTGACATAAGTAAGGGCAATAAACAAACCAAAGGGCAAAAAGTATGTCCGGGAGATTCAAGATGTTAGGAAAACTGGACATGCACATATCACGGATTGGGCATAGTAGAACATTAGCAATATGGACCAGGATCAGGTAGCACAAAAAATTAAATTGGATACGTAAGGGGACATCCATGGGGCATGTCGTGGTAGAACCCTCTTTCAATTGGGTCAAATGCATTTCGGCCAACAGGGCCCGGATAACTTCAGTCAACGGATCTAGATAGGGCTTAACAGAACCCTCCAGGGGGCAACAGTGGAAGCGCACCTTATAGTGTCTTAAAACTTCTCAACAGCCAACTTCTAGCCCACAACAACCAAAGCGAACAGTAACCGCCTTGCGACAAATAGCGTGGAAAATAGAACAAGGATCTAGCTTGTAGAAATAGTTCACCTCCTTAGTCTGCGGGGCGTCTGCCCCTAGCTTCCCTGATCGACTGTTCCTCTCGGTCTAGCCATTGTGCAGCAGCATTAGGGGAATCAAAAAATTGCACAGAACCAAACACCTCCACTCGCAGTTTGGCCGGATACAGCATAGCATATTTCAGTTCAAGGCCTCTCAAACGGCGTTTAACATCCATGAACTTGCCCCTCTTCTTCTGCAATTCAGCTGAGAAATCCGGGAATAAAGAGACTTTGGTATTGTCTATTTTTAGAGCAGCCGGATTGATTCTAGCATTATATAATATGGCATCTCTGTCCCGATAGTGCAGGAGTTTAAACAGGAAAGGTCTAGGTGGTGCACCGGGCTGTAATGGCCTGGACGGCACCCTGTGGGCTCGTTCAACAGAGAACATGGGGGAGAATGCTTCCCTCCCGAACGCAGCGACCAGCCATTTCTCTATGAATTCAACAGGGTTCTTCCCCTCCAGCTTTTCAGGGAGGCCTATGGCCCTCACATTATTCCTCCTCATCCTGTTCTCTAATTCTTCCAAATGAGAAGAATGCTGGTCAATGATATGGTTATTATAGGAGAGATCCCTCTGCATAGGCCCCATGTCATCCTCAATGGTGCTCACCCTCTCTTCCAGAGCGGAGGCCCTATCCCTCAGCTTTTGAGCGTCCTGCCTAAGAAAGGAGATCTCAGACTTCATCCCCTTGATTTCTGTGGTAAGGGCTGTGATAGACATATTGCAGGAGGTTACAGCGGCAAATATGTCCCGCAGGGTAGGCTCTCCCTCTGCAACAGGGCTCACTGGAGTTTGGGGCCTAGTGGATTCAGGATTCAGGGTACTCACTGTGTCCCATATCAAGCCGGCCTGTACCGAGTCCTCCAAGGGCACTGTGTCGTCCGCTTCGGATCCTCCACCTGGCGAGTCCTCCGGAGAGCTGGAGAAGGCCACCAGATCTTTCGGTGGTGGTTTGGAGAACAGCTTCTCCGCCGCCTCGCGGTGCTTCTCCTTGGCCGTGCGGCCTGCGTACGCGCCATTTTGAGACATGTGCTCCGCAGGTTTGTTCACTAGCTGCCGCTTACCGGACGACATCGTGGGACCGGAGCGCCGGAAAAGGTATGGGTATGATCCAGGGATCGTGAGGGGCACAACGGTATGCCTTAGGTCGATGTGCGGTGACTTCCCCAGGAGTTTATCCAGGATTCTCGGCGGAGCTCACTTCAGCTGCTTCCGGCTACATACGCTGCCTGGCCACGCCCCGTTAATTACTAATTGTAACAGAATACGTTATCTAGACAGCTTGGCTCCGCATATAGAAGAGGTAATTACTACCGCGTTATATAAGGTACAACAAAGCAATCAGAATAATTAACATGAGCCAATTATCTAATCATTTAGCCTGACGAGGTGACTAGGCGTCTCGTCTGCAATTCGCCACTATACAATACACATACAATGAACTTCAATCACATTCTAAAAGACATTTAGTTGAGGTAATTATCTCCCAGAGACGTCCCGTCTCTGACAACAGCTATTCACCTGCAGAACACAATAAAATGTATTTCACAAGCCGGCTCCACTTAGCATTTCAATAGCCTGAGCTAAGCATTGAAGGGTCATTGTCCTATTGACCTAGTCAGGACAAAATAAACCACTTGTAATATGTCCCATCTCATGTAATACATGAATTATGATTTATCAGCCACCCTCTCCTGTGTAACAGATGTCAAGTAGAAACACTTTAGCATCCCAAGGTCCGTGACAAATACCATGGGGGGGGGGGGGGGTCTTGGTAAAATGGATTAGGTCTTGTAGTGTCACAATGATGTATGAAAGTAACATTGTAATATTGGCAGCATTGCAGCTTTATTATAACTGCTGTAGAGGGAATCAGATACTTATAGTGATTTATGAAGGCAAATAAAGAGAAGATATAAATCCTTACAGTACACCCGCATTGTGGGCCCTGTGAGTGTGCAGATGGTTGCGCCTATAGAGCTTGCAATCATTGAGGGACAATTAAGTGTAGCACCCTGGGATATAGACAGGGTTGCTCATAAATGTACCTGCCAGGTATAGCAGCTAACTTGGCTAATTGATGAGGATCAATTGATTTCACTATACTCTGTAATTGCTGCACGTCTCTCTTTTGCCACTAGGGGCCGGGTTCCTGGTGGAGAAGGGCAATGCAAGGTCAGATTATGGGTATACCAGCCAATGGGCAGGGGTTTTCTTAAATCCCTTGGCCTGCTGGGAGAACCTATATATTTGGGTGGAGTGAGGTGATCGGGGTTCAGTGCCACCTAGATGTGTGTTGTACTAGCCAGAGTTTGGCTGCTCGGCTGTCTGAGGGCCTATCCAGAAGCAAGAGAGCAACGTAGGGTTGGGATTGCAGCTTGAAGTCCAACCAGAAGTGACGGTTCTGCCATAAAGACATAATGAGCTAGTATGCATAGCATACTAGCTCATTATGAATTACTTACCTCACATCAAAGCCCCTGCAACGGTCCTCGTATCCCCCTCCAGCTGGCGACATCTCTCCCAGGGTTACTTCTGGGTATCATGGCTCCGGCGCTGTGATTGGCCGGAGCCGTGATGACGTCACTCACACGCATGTGCGCAGGAGCCACCAGTAACGTCACACTGACTGAAGCAACGGCACATACGTGTCATTGCTTCAGTTTGCTTTAATGAGATTGGCACATGCAGGGGACAGGGGATATCTCCTAGACGGTGCTGGTTTAGGAGATATCCAGGGTAGCTACAGGTAAGCCTTATTATAAAGGGTTACAACCACTCTAATCTTGCAAATACCTAAGGGTGTTCTGGCCCTAACCCTCTCTCCCAAAGTTCTGTTAAAGGGGTTGTAAACCCTCGTGTCCTGCCTCCCTGTTTTACTCACCTGAGCCCGTTTGTTCCCTCGGCGGAGACACACTGTACCTCTCTGCCCAGGGTTCTCGGCTCTTGATTGATTAGATTGATAGCAGCGCAGCCATTGGCTCACGCTGCTGTCAATCAAATCCAATGACGTGGGCACCAGGGGGTGGGGTCGACTCTGGCATTCTGTGTAAAATGCTGGACTCTGGAGCACGCCCGCAAGGTAGCCCCCAGGGAGAGCGCTTCCCCTAGGGGGTTTACCAATGCGAGGAGGAGCCGCGAGCAACATTGGGGGACCCCAGAACAGGAGGATCGGGGGCCACACTGTGCAAAATGAACTGCACAGTGGAGGTAAGTATGACATGTTTGTTATTTAAAAAAACAAGGGTTTACAAACCCTTTAAGAGAAATAAAATCTCTTTTGCATCCAAGAAGTGTCTGGCACCCAATCAATCTACCTTGCATTGCACCCACTATGCCTTGCAATCCACCATATACAGAAGGATGTCAGCTATGTCTGGCCCTGGAGGTTCTCATTAGACCAAAGGAGGCCTGGGACCTTGCTACATTAGGTAATGAATTGAGGGAATACATGCATTGACTCCCAACAGTTGAATTTAATAGGAGAACAATAATGGTGAGTACATGTGAGTGCGGTGCAGTAAGTTGCCCTCTACTTTACACATGGTTCACACTAATGGAATTTCACATGCAACTTAAGTCGCACAGAATTGTATGACAATGGAAATCATTCACATCAATGTGACTCTGTGTGGTGCGATTTTGTAAAAACTTCTTGCACTACTTTGGTGTGAATAACAAGCATTTTTGCCCCATACAATATACAAACCACATCCAAGTTGTAATCGCATTGAGTCGTGTGAACCGAGCCTTACAGAGCAGATTTTGTTGGCAACAATATGTAAAACAAACCAATGGAGAAAAGCACTAAAACATGAAGAGGAGTTATAAAATGTCTAATTTCTGTAAGGGGGAAAAGTCACACATGTACAATGCGAAATCGCAGAGCAATCAGAGCCATTCAATGTTCTGGCCACTCTGCGTTGCCAACTGGCTAGGGGGCAGTGTGGTGCAGGATTCAGTGCAGCACACTGTCTTTTTTTGTACCAGTTTAATTTGAATCGTATAAAATGTACAGTAATAACTTGGATTGTGAGTAATGCGTTTGGCAATACAAGCTTTTATTTTTTTTTTAAATCCTGACTCGGTTTGCGAGCGTTGTCTCACAAAACAAGCAGGATTCAAGCCTCTGGGGTGTGCAGTACCGCATGTGGCCAGAGGTGCGGGGGCGAAGGTGACAGACGGAGCCGATTGGAAACACTCTGTTTCCGAGTGGCTCTGAGTGCTCTTCAAATGTTTCCGAATGTCTCCGGCGCTCCCCCCCCCCCCCGCCACCTCTGGTTACATGTGGTACTGCATACACCAGCAGTGCCACTGGAATGGATTATATGAGTTTCCATTATTTCCTATGGGGAAACTCGCTTTGATATATGAGTGCTCTGGATTAATCCAAGGTACCACTGTATACTTCATTTACTGCAATGTCAGGCGGCAGTGGCATGACATCATCAATTGTGATTGCAGCAGGGGCGTACCTAGAGCATTTGGCACCCGGGGCGTATCTTATATCTGGCACCACCCCCCAAATTAAAATGTAGAAAACACCCCACTGTGCCCTCTGCAATATCTCTTTGTCACTACTGTGTACCCCCTCTCCACATCTGCACCGCTGGACCCCTTTACATTACACAGCACCCTGCACCCCTTTACATTACACAACACCCTGCATCTCTGGACCCCTTTACATTACACAACACCCTGCATCTCTGGACCCCTTTACATTACACAACACCCTGCATCTCTGGACCCCTTTACATTACACAGCACCCTGCACCCCTTTACATTACACAACACCCTGGACCCCTTTACATTACACAGCACCCTGCATCTCTGGACCCCTTTACATTACACAGCACCCTGCAGCTCCGAACCCCCTGCATTTTACACAGACCCCCCTTCAGTGCAGACCCCTTCAGTGTATCCCCCTTCAGTGTAGCCCCCGATCAGTGCAGACCCCCCTTCAGTGTAGCCCCCTGTTCATTGCAGACCTCCTGTATAGTGTAGTCCCTCGTTCAGTGCAGACACCCCCCTTCAGTGTAGCCCCCACCCTTCAGTGCAGACCCCCTGTACAGTGTAGCCTCCCCTTCAGTGTAGCCTCCTGTTAATTGCAGACCCCCTGTACAGTGTGGCCCCCGTACAGTGCAGACACCACCCCCCTTCAGTGTAGCCCCCGTACAGTGCAACCCCCCATTCGGTGCAGACCCCCCTTCAGTACCTCATATCAATGCGGCGGCACATGCACAGCAGGTCCCCTCCCCCTGTTTACACATAAACAGAGAGGAGGGGGAGGTGGCTTCACTCTGCTGCTCGGCTGTGCCTGCTGTGTGACATCTGGGAACGCACAGACAGCCCACGGCCGCAAGAGAAGGGGATGGTAGGTGCATCTGTGTCACCCTGCACACCCCCCGCACACCCCCTCCCCCTTTCATCACGATTAAAGCGGTTGTATACCCCAAAATGATTATTTATTTATTTTTAAACCTGGAAGGCAAATGCATAATGAGCTAGTATGACTAGCATACTAGCTCATTATCAATACTTACCTTATACTTAACCGCAGCGGTCCTCGGACACATCCTCCACCGCCGCCATGATACCCGGAGTGACTTCAGGGTATCGCCGCTATGGCGCTGTGACTGGCCAGAGCGGTAATGACGTCAATCCCGTGCGGGGCGGCATGATCCCCACACATGCGCACATTTCTAGCAGTCTTCCATTCAAGAGCCGCCGCGCTCAGCGCCGTAGACATCGGTGCCTGCTTTTCTGCAAATATCTCCTTAACCATGTAGGTTCAGAAGATATTGCAATCACCTACAAGTAAGCCTTAATGTAGGGTTACCTGTAGGTGCAATTATGACAAGAGGGTGACCAACCACTTTAAGCACTGTAGATAAGCTAGCTCGCCTCGTTTCTTCCTGCCTATGCCCGCCACTGTGGCTCTGCCTAAACCCGCAGTGCCACCGCGGGCTTAGTACAATCGTGGAGGGGGGTGCCGGCCTGACACCCCCCCAGTGTGTGGAACCCGGGTGCGGCCCGCCCCCACTTAGTACGCCTCTGGATTGCAGAGCAATTCAGGCCGGTACGCTACAGTAAAATGCAGCATGCTGAGCACAGTGGTAGGTTGTGTTGCAGTGAGAATGGGACACTTAGGAAACAATTGTCTCCTGTGTGTCTCTGTGGTGACAGAAGTTTTCCCAATGCGGTAACGTCTCTGTCACCGCATAGAGCGCGAATTGGCCCCAAGTCTTAAGTGTGGATCCGGCCTTATCCAAGCCAACATGCAGCTTCCGGGAATCTCTATGGTGTAAATGGGTCCCAGAACCTGACACCTCTCATCAATGAGTGTCCACAGCTATGACTTGTCCTGTACAAGGGACCAGATCACATCTTCTACTATAATAATAATAATAATAATGATAGAAAGAGAAATGATCACTGAGAATACATTACACATTCTATAGAATATTGGGGCCCATCCACACCAGCACCCCAACGCAGAATTGCTCAGCACAGTCCCAGAACATCAATCTGTCCCAAGTCCTATTTCTTCATCTCCCAGGAATGTGTCAGGTCAGTGTGCACTGAGAATAATGGGACAGGTTGTATTGCTGCACAGAACATTTGTACATTCTACACATCATCATAGCCTGTTGGAGGGCACAGCCATGGCATGGAAGGTAAAGTGGTTGTAACCCCCTCGCCGTTTTTCATCTTAATACATTCTACACATTAAGGTGAAAAACCTTCTGCCACTCAGCATCCCCCCCTGAGCCCCCCTTATACTTACCTGAGCCCCCCTTATACTTACCTGAGCCCCCCTTATACTTACCTGAGCCCCACGATCACACCAGCTCCAGCCAGTGTCTCATGTCCTGATTGGATAGATTGATAGCAGCCCAGCCATTGGCTCCCTCTGCGCCGGGAGCAGAGCCGACTCCTGCTGTCTGTGTCTAGGAACGTAGCAGCAGGACACGGCAGTGTGCGCTTGCACGGGTGACCCATCGGAGAGCGCTTTTCTGATGGTACACTCGAGAAGAGGAGGAGCCAGGAGCGCCACAGAGTAACCTCAGAAGAGGAGGATCGGGGCCACTCTGTGCAAAACCAACTGCACAGAGGAGGTAAGTATGACATGTTTTTTTATTTTTTAAACAAACACCGAACCTTTACAATCACTTTAACCACTTGCTTACCGGGCACTAAAACCCCCCTCCTGCCCAGACCAATTTTCAGCTTTCAGCGCTGATGCACTTTGAATGACAACTGCGCGGTCATACAACACTGTACCCAAATTAAATTTTTATACATTTTTTCACACAAATAGAGCTTTCTTTTGGTGGTATTTGATCACCTCTGCGTTTTTTATTACATTTTTTTAAAAAGACAGAATAATAAAAAAAAAAATGTATATATATTTTGTTATAACATTTTGCAAACAGGTAATTTTTCTCCTTCATTGATGTACGCTGATGAGGCTGCAATGATGGGCACCGAGAGGTGAAACTAAGAGGTGGCACTGAAGGGCATTGATAGGTGGCACTGATAGCTGACAGTGATGGGCAGCAGTGATATGTGGCACTTATTGGCACCACTGGTGGGCATGGTAGGTGGTACTCATGGGCACTGTGGGCACTGGCAGGTGGCACTGGCAGGCGGTAATTGTGGGCACAGATGAGGCAGATGTCCCTTACACGTAAGCCGGTGATCAGCTTTTTTCTCTCCTCACGCTGTCAACGCGAGGAGAAAAAAAATGATTACTGAGCTTTTGTTTACATCACGTGATCAGTTGTCATTGGCCGACAGCTGATCACGTGGTTAGGGGCCGGGATCGGCCCCTTTCTCTGATCTGTGATCACCCGAGTCTCAGTGAGCGGGAAAAGGGGAGGACGTCTATTGACAGCCTCCCGGAAATTCAGGTCCGCGCTGTAGCCGTCATTCGGCTACAGCGCAGACGCCAAGAGGTTAAATACAAAAGAAAAATTAAAGCACTGCAAAAGTGGCAGGATCACCAAATATTTCTGAGCAAAAAAATTATAGACTAAATAACAGGCTGCAGTGATCACGGATAATAGGAAGACACATAGAGCCGATATGAATGTTGGAGGGAACATACACTTTAAAATCTAGATTAAAGCAAAGATCTATATGAACTTTTTTTTTAAATTTGGTTGGAGTCAGGAAGGGTTAGAACGTCAGTCAGGTTTTATTGTTGGCTGTAACTTTAATTACTTCCAACCCAGGACAGTTCTGACATTTCTCTCCTACAATTACTCAGAACTCTGAGAATAAAATGGACCAGTGGTCACCAGTATAGAGTTACAGAGGAGGTCTACCTCTAGAATTATTGTTCTCACTATAAGCCCTGGTTCACATTGGAGCCATTTGTCATACGACTTGATATCAAGTTGCATCCTATTGCCGGCAATGGCACCGCTCCAATCGGTGCGACGCCGACTTTGCGGCACCACACCGATTTGCAAAAGAAGTTCCTGCACTACTTTTGCCGATTTCAGGTGCGACTTCAATAGAAATCTGTGCATGAAACCACACAGATATCTTTCAAGTAGCACCTGAAATCGCACTGACCTGCTACTTTGAAATCGCGATACTTCAAGTGAAGAAGAACAATTTCAAAAGTAGCATCAATGTGAACCTGCGCCATCGCTCATGGCGATACCTCATGTGTGCTGTGATCACCATTTACATATGTGTGCGTGTGAGGACACAGATGGCAATACAAACCTGACAGAGGATCTAACCCCTCACCACTCCATCCTAATCTGAAATAAAAGTTATATTTCCCATCACACAGATGAGACTGAGCACAGCGCCCCCTCCAGGATGAGATCTATAAGAGGAAATAGGTGTGATGAGTGAGAAGGTGAAATGTATTGTCAGCTGATACATTGTAATGTCTTCTGACCCCCCTGACCTCTCCGTCCAATCATCAGCTCCGTACACAAGATCAATAAAGATCCTTCAGAGCCTGGAGAGCCGTATTGTCATCTTCACACAGACAGGACATGGTTGTCACTTCCACAATACTTCTACCTTTATCACTAAACATTGATTTCTACCATTCTATACAACACTTGGAGGAAATCCCCCCACTGACAAGATGTCATCTATATTGTCCTCTACTTACCACACTCCACCCCTGACACCCCCAGAATAATCAGGATGAGGGGGGTCATCATCTTCATCCTCCCCGCTGTCATCTATAGAGAGACCCCAAAACACGACAACCTCCACTTCACCCAGATCAGGACAGTCTGTGTACAGGAAGCTCTGTGCTGATTGGTGGAGGCTTCCTCTCTCTCCAATAGGAAAATGATTACATAGAGGATCAGCAGTTACCAGGCAGAATAACATAACGAAGGTTGGAGAGGAGAAGCCACAAAGTGAAAGTGAAACCTGCAGACATTCCACCAATAGAATTCTAGGAATCCCCCAAATCATCTCCTAATGGGAGAGATTCACAGGAGGAGACCAATCACAGGAGGAGACCAATCACAGGAGGGATCTCTACTTATTTATCTACAGAGAACCCTCCACATCAGAGAAGGAGCTTACAATCTAATGACCCCCCCACTGACATACAGACACACTCAGGACAATGCCGGTGATCTGCCGAGCTGGTTCCAGCTATCGTGGAAGTTCCAGCGCAGGCGCAATCTGATGTGCTGAGATGGTTCCGACTAACGGGAAAGTTCCTTCAAGGACTGCGCAGGCGCAAACTTGCTGACGGAATTCTTTGAACCTCGGCCGGCATCCAGGGCGACGTGGATTTCGAGGTAAGTGGCCGCTCGGACGGCTCGCTCCGCTTGCTCGGCTTCCTGGCTCTTTTTTTAACATCCTCCAATCCAGGAGGATGTTAAAGAATGAGCCTGGATGCCGGGCGAGGTTCGGAGATTTCCGTCGGCAAGTTTGCGCCTGCGCAGTCATTGAAGGAACTTCCCCGTTAGGGGAACATTAAGGACAAGTCACCGGGGGAATCCGATCATCTAGAACAGGGGTGTCCAAGCCAGTGACAGGGCAGGACAAGCCAGGGACAGGGCAGGACAAGCCAGGGACAGGGCAGGACAAGCCAGGGACAGGGCAGGACAAGCCAGGGACAGAGCAGGACAATCCAGTATGGAGGAAGCATCTGATGCTGTACAAGGATAGTATCACACCTCCCAACTTTATGAGATGGGAATGAGGGACACCTATTAGCAAAAGTATGTAGGGATAGGAGTCGGACACCCCCCCCGCCCTTAACCACTTCCCATCCACGCTATACCCGAATGACGGCTACAGCGCGGATCTCCCCTTTGCACGCTCCCCCTCACTGAGACTCGGGTGATCAAAGATCCGAGTAAGGGGACGATCCCGGCCCGCGGCCCCTTACCACGTGATCAGCTGATCACATGATGTAAACAAATGCTCTGCAATTGTTTTTATTTCTCCTCGCGCTGACAGCGTGAAGAGAAAAAAAGCTGATCACCGGCTTTCGTGCAAGGGACATCGGTCCCAAAGAGGAAGAGGCACATCCGCCTCATCTGTGCCCACCAGTACCGCCTGCCAGTGCCACCTGCCAGTGAAAAGCAGTGCCACCTATCAATGACCACCAGTGGTGCCAATCAGTGCCACCTAGCAGTGCTGCCTACCAGTGCCACCCATCAGTGCCCACCAGTGCCACCTATCAATGCCCTTCAGTGCCACTCATCAGTGCCACCTATCAGTGCCCACCAGTGCCACCTTATCGATGCTCATCAGTGCAGCCTCATCAGCATACATCAATGAAGGAGAAAAATTACCTGTTTGCAAAATTTTATAACAAAATATAAAACTGTTTTGTATTTATTTATTTTTTTAACAAAAAATAAAAACCGCAGAGGTGATCAAATACCACCAAAAGAAAGATCTATTTGTGGGAAATAAATAATAAAAATGTAATTTGGGTACAGTGTTGTATGACTGCGCTATTGTCATTCAAAGAGTGAGAGCGCTGAAAGCTGAAAATTGATCTGGGCAGGAGGGGGGTTTAAATCGGTGTTCCAACCACGTTTTTTTTTTTAAAGTCAAACACTGTAGCTGCTGACTTTTAATACGGACACTTACCTGTCCTAGGCGCCCGCGATGTCGCCACCCCGAAGCCGATCCCTCGATCAGTGCAGGTCCCGGCGCCGTGATCCTCACCAAGGGAAACAGGCAGTGGAGCCTTGCGGCTTTACTGCCCGTTTCCTACTGTGCATGCGCGCGTCACGCATCGCTTTATGATTGGGCGTCTGTTCTCTGGGATACACACAGTTTCCAGAAGACAGCGCACCCCATTCTCCAGAAGACAACACGAGGAGGACAAGAATGAAGACCAGCCGCGGACTAGGAAGAGGCAGATTAGGAAAAAAAAATGTTTTCAATTTTTATTTGGAGCATTTTTATGTCACTTTTTTATTAGGGTGGACCTCCGCTTTAAGTGCCCACTAAGCAAGTGGTTAAAGGAGAATAATAATACAATACAATGATAAGGTAAACAAACCCACAAGTGCTTCTTTTTTACATTGACTTTTGAAATGTACAAATGCAGCAATATAGAAATTAGATGAAAGGTTTAGCACTGGGAAACACTTATTAAAAGATAAATAGTGAAGGAGCTGCGGTGGCTCAACGCGATTGGCACTGCGCTGACAAGCCATTCACCTCTGCAGCTAGGGGTTCAGATCCCGGTCTCGGCTATATGTGGATTGAGTTTGGTGGTCTCAGCCCGGCTCCCGGTGGGTGTGCTATGCGAGGTAAGCTTGCGCTTAGTACACCCACCCCCCTCCCACAAAAACCACCACACTTACACGCACTCAAAATTGGGTTAACATGCACGCACTTTGACCATGCTGTCTCTAAAAAGAGAGGCGAAGGACTAACGGGGCTGGTTGAGCGGGCTAGATCCTCTGACTCCCTCTGCCCCGTTGGGCTTTAAAGCGGAGCAGGTAGGGTGGGCTGTGTGGGAGGACCCCCTCACACACCCGCCATTGCCACCCGGGGCATGGAGAAAGGTGGCAGATTGCCTCTGGGGGAGGCCTACCTACTCCCAACTCCTGCAGTCCGGCTCCTCTCTCGAGTACACACACAAAATAAACTTAAAAAAAAAAAAAAGATAAATAGTGCATTTTATATACTATATGGATCAGACCAAAATGAGGGACAAATGAGGAGGAAAGAGGGACAGAGAGACGTTGTTCCAAATACGGGACAGTTGTTATCTATGTAGTATCTGCATGGTGGCCGGTGTTCTGCCGATGAGTGTCCCCCCGGCGGATTATGCTCCCCTGTACTGCGCAGGTGCTTGCGCAGTACAACCCTGAACTGAGCCTCCGAAAATAGCCGAACATGTAGAGCATAGAGTCAGCTATAGACGGCGCCTGCGTGGACCTCGCTGTAAGTGGCCAGTCGGCCTCACATCCTCGCTTTGCTCGCTCGGCCTCCTGGCTCTTTTTTTAACCTGCTCCACGGGGATGTTAAGGAATGAGCCTGGATGTCAGAAGTGTAGCACATTTTGGTGTGCGCAGGCGCCGTCTAGAGCTGACTCTCAGCTCTACATGTTCGGCTATTTTCAGAGGCAAGCGCCGCGCCTGCGCAGTACAGGGGGGACCTTAATCTGCCGGGGGACCTTTTTCGGCAAGACACCGGCACTGAGAAGCAAGGCACAGACACACTTGGAGGGATGCCGGGCTGCCATGTTTGTACTAGTACGGGCAGCATCTAATGCAGAGACTACCGATAGTGCCAGGCAAGTAAATGTCACATTGGCTGGATTTAGGTGGGTGCTGGGGTGGGCTGCACCCCCCTCTCAAATTTTGATTGCACCCCCAAAGCCCCTGACCCACAACCTGCTCTCTACCTCACCACACAGCATATACCAGGGTTCCTGTGCGGATAATTGCCACTGCAGGACCACACCTGTTTCCACAGCCGCAATCACCCGCACAGAAAAATCGTTCTGGATGGGTGCGGGTGCCATTAAACCTAATGGTATGCCAAAAGCACTGGAAATTGCTCCTGCATGGGAACTGCACTGCACTTGTGGTTCCTCTGCAAGCTGCGATTTCTAAAATGCTGCAGGAACCTTTTCCCTGCATTTCAGGAGGCATGACCCGTGTGCGAGTATAATAATATAATGTAATATACAGAGTGCTCCCATACATAGACAGCTGATATTTGTTACACTTATCTTTTCCCTGGCTGTGCTCTTCATGTAAAAGATTACTTCCCTCCTCTACTAAGCCTTGGCTCACACTGCCATGACTTCATAGTCACAAAACTTTGAATCCAACATCCTTGCACGACTTCATCGTGGCTTACATATGATTTCTTTAACCGAAGTCAATACAAGTCATGCTGAAGTCGCACCAAAAGTAGTGCAGGAAACTTTTTCTAAGTCAAAGCGATTTGAGTCACACGGATTAGAACGGTTCCATTGCCATTCTTGGGGCGCGACTTGTTATGCAATTTTGAACACTCAAGTCGCATGACAAGTCTTGGCAGTGTAAACAGCACCACCTGCTGGAGAATCTGTATAATGACAAACGTGATTTACAGGAAACTGCATGACTTCACATAACAGTGGAGAGCGGCCATCACCCAGTTTAGCACAGAGAAGTCTTATACTGCCACCTACTGATCTAATGTAGTACTGTAACAGCATCTACATATTATAAAAAAAAAAAAACACTTTAAACAGTGGTTTTAGCCCGAATTGCTGACCAAAGCCTCATACACACGGTCGGACTTCAAACAAACTTTTCCATGGATTTTTGTTTGAAGGGCGTTGGCCGTGAACTTGTATAGCATACACACGGCAGAACTTTTTCAGCGAACTTTTTCAAAATCACGTTTTTCCTGCTCTTTACCGCCACCCTTTGGTCAACTTCTGCTATTGTTGGTTGATTTTAACATTGGTTCTGGGCATGCGCATTTGTACTTCGGAATAAAGTTCGATGGATTTCTGTACACACGATAGGACTTTGCACCGTAGGACTTTTGTTGCCGAAAAGTTTGTCCGTTTGCAGAGCGAACTTTTGTCAGATGAAAACCGAAAAAGTTTGTCCGATGGAGCGTACACATGGTCGGGTTTTATTTGAAATTCTGGGAATTTAGAAGTTTATTGTCACAAATTCTGACCGTGTGTATGGGGCATTAGACTGTCAAATCCAACAAACCAAAAATGTTTTTTTATACAAATTGCTCATGTGAAACCTCTTATTAGCCTTTGAATAAGGTTGGGATAGTAGGTGGTGGTGGCTCCTGTTAAATACGTGAAAAAAAAAATATATAAATGGATGTATATAAAAAATATGTAAAATGTCAAAAAACAATGCTTAACCAATATATAGCTGTGATATGGTCCGCTAGTAATAATTTAAACTTTATATTAGAAATGTGCAAAATCCGTGTTATGACAAAAATTATTAAGACAAAAAATATATGATATAAAAATAAATATAAAAGTGCCCTGTTATCAGAAACCAGGTACTTACCGAGACCGATATGCAGAGGGTGGCTCACCTTTACGACCAAGCGCGCCCGCCCCCTGAGGTTGAGACAGGAGGCAGAAGCACAAGGCGGTACCGGTGCCAGCGAAGAAGCGGTGCTTGCAGGTAGTAGCAGCAGATGTAGTAGCTTCTGTGGGGCTGCAGCCGGAGACAGGAGATAACTGAAGACACGTCAGGGATGCAGGTACGGATCAGGTCAAGATGAAGACTAAGGAAGTTCCAAAACACAAGCCGGGGTTCAAGGGGCAGAGAAGGTAGCAGATCCAAGTCACAAGCCAGAGTCCAAGGGCAGGAGAAAGTACAAGTCCGGGTCACAAGCCAATAGGTCAGGTCAGGAGAGTTCAAGCAAAGTAGGTGAGACAAGCCAAGTTCAAAAATTCCAGGAGAGAGCTGAGTCGGGAAGCAATCCACAAGGTAAGGTTCTCAGGAAACAGGATACGGGTCAGAAGCTGACGATAAACCAGCAACCTGTCTACTGACAGGAGCTGGTTTAAATAGGGCGGTCACGCTGGTGATTGGCCCCGAGAGGTCACATGCGTATGCGCACACGCCTAAAGTGCCCAGTTAGCCGCCGGGAAGCCAATCTACTACGCTGGTGTGTTAAAGGAGGAAGTACAGCGCTTTGGCCCTGACAGTGCCCCCCCCCGAGGGGCGGACTCCGGACGCCTAGACTGGTCATCAACTCTGGATGTTCTAGATGGAAGGCACGGATCAGCCGAGGGGCATGTAGATTTCTAGAAGGCTCCCAGGAGTTGTCCTCCGGAGGATAACCCCTCCATTTGATCAAATATTGAAGCTGCCTCCCCCGTTTTCTACAGCTCAGAATGGACTCGACCTCAAACTCCTCTTCTCCCTCCACCTCCACTGGTGGTGGTGGAAGATCCGTCCTTCCTTGAAAAGGATCGGGAACGATGGGTTTTAAGAGAGAGGCATGGAAGACCGGGTGGATCCTGTAGGAATTGGGTAGTGCAAGTTCAAAGGTCACTGCATTGATCCTTCGTTTGACCTTAAAGGGACCAATGTATCTCGGACCCAACTTCCGAGAAGGGACTGGTAATTTTAGGTTAGCAGTAGAGAGCAAAACCTCCTCCCCAATTTCAAAAGAGGGACACTCTTTCCTTCCTTTGTCGTAGAACCTTTTATAGTCCTCCTGGGCCTGTTGCATCATTCTCTGAAGATTCAAAAAGTTGGACTGAATGGCCATAATGTGTTCTTGAGCGGCTGGGACGGGTATTTCCGGAAGGGGATCTGGAAGGAAGGCAGGGTGAAAACCAAAATTGGCCCAAAAAGGCGTTTGATTGGTGGTAGCATGGACAGAGTTATTGTATGCGAACTCAGCAGAAGGTAGAAGAGATGACCAATCATCCTGAGAGGAGGAACAAAAACATCTGAGATACTGCTCCAGAGTCTGGTTCGTCCTTTCCGTTTGGCCGTTACTTTGGGGATGGTAGGCCGAGGACAGGCAGGTCTTCACTTCCAAAGACTTGCAGAGCTCTCTCCAAAATTTGGAGGTGAATTGGACCCCTCTATCTGAAACGATGGTCTTGGGGACCCCGTGAAGTCTGATGATTTCTTTGAAGAAGATTTTGGATGTTTCGACTGCGGATGGGGTTCCTACCATAGGTAGGAAATGGGCCATTTTTGATAAACGATCTACGACAACCAATATGGTAGTAAAACCTCCTGATGGAGGTAGATCCACAATAAAATCTAACGAGATATCGGCCCAAGGGCGTTCTGGTATCGGTAGCGGCTTAAGTAGTCCCCAGGTCTTGGTCTTAGGACCCTTATTGCGTTGGCATCTGGTACATGATGAAACGTAAATTTTACAGTCCTGCCTCCATTTTGGCCACCAAAAGTGCCGGGAAATCAATTCAGAAGTCTTCCGTACCCCGAAATGGCCTGCAAGCTTTCGGTCATGGAAGGTACTCAAGACCAGTTGTCTGGTTTCAATTGGAACATACATTTTATCTTGGAGCCAGAATAAACCGTCACGCTCCTCTAGTGACGATAATTCTGGGCAGGAAAGATGTCTGGACGCTGTTTTGATGGAATCTAACAAATCAGGTTGAGAGATCAAAAGAAAATTCCGGGGAGGCAGGATGGTGCTTGGTTCGGCTGTGCAGGGGGTTTCGGGAAACATCCTGGAGAGTGCATCCGCTTTACCATTCTTTGAACCGGGCCTATAAGTGATGTGAAAATTAAATCGTGAAAAAAAAAGAGCCCACCGAGCTTGCCTAGGTCTTAACCGTTTTGCAGAACGCAAATACTCAAGGTTTTTGTGGTCGGTAAAGATTATTATGGGGTGGATCGCTCCCTCCAGTAAATACCTCCACTCCTCGAGGGCAAATTTAATAGCGAGGAGTTCCCGGTCCCCCACGTCATAGTTCTTTTCGGGAATTGTCAGCTTCCGGGAGGCGAAGGCCACAGGGTATAGTAGAGCCTTCACGCCTTGTCTTTGTGACAAGATAGCCCCTAAAGCTGTTTCAGAGGCGTCGACTTCCAGGGTGAAGGGCAACTTTGGGTCTGGATGACGTAAGACAGGTGCGGAGGAAAAGACCTTTTTTAATTTTTTAAAAGCTTCCTGGGCCTCATGTGACCAATGGAAGTGAACGCCTTGACGGGTGAGCTGGGTGATCGGGGCTACGATAGCAGAAAATCCGATAATAAACCTCCGATAAAAGTTGGCGAATCCAACAAATCTTTGCACCGCCTTCTTGTCCACTGGGGACGGCCAGTCCTGGATGGCCTTGACCTTTTGAGGGTCCATGGCGACCCCACCGGTAGAAACAATAAAGCCCAAAAACTGTATCGTTGTCTTTTCAAAGTCGCATTTTTCGGCTTTTAGGTACAGCTTATGTTTTCTGAGGATGGTAAGTACTTTCCTGACGTGATGCCTATGGAGCTCAAGCGAAGTTGAAAAAATAAGGATGTCGTCCAGGTATACGACCAGAAAATTGTCTAAATGTTCACGAAAAATGTCGTTAACCAAGTGTTGGAAAGTGGCCGGGGCGTTACAAAGTCCGAATGGCATGACGAGATATTCGAAGTGCCCGAAACGTGATCTGAAGGCAGTTTTCCATTCATCCCCGTCTCTAATCCTTACAAGGTTATAGGCGCCTCTTAAATCTAACTTAGAAAATACCTGGGCAGATCGGAACCTCTGGAAGAGCTCAGGTATGAGAGGCAAGGGGTACCTGTTCTTGATGGTAACTTTGTTAAGTTCTCTGTAGTCGATACAGGGCCTCAGGGATCCATCCTTCTTCTGAACAAAAAAAATACCTGCCCCTGCTGGAGAAGAAGAAGGACGGATGAAGTTCTTCTGTAGATTTTCGTCAATATACGCCTTGAGGGCTACGAGTTCAGTTTCAGACAACGGAAAGATTCGGCCAAAAGGGATCTCAGCACCTGGCAAAAGATCGATCGGGCAATCATATGGCCGATGGGGAGGAAGACAGTCGGCCTGCTGTTTATCGAAGACATCTTTAAATTCCCGATAAACAGAGGGGACGTGAGGCGGAAGTTCAGGTGAGGATGTCAGGGTTGAGCAGGTCGTAATGGCGTTTATGAAGCAGTGTTGGATACAATGAGAAGAAGAGAACTTAACCTCTTTCCTGGACCAATCTATGCTGGGTTGATGTGTCTGCAACCAAGGAAGACCCAGGATGATGGGGAATAGAGGAGAGGGGATGAGGTCAAGTTGCAAAAATTCTTGGTGACCTGAGTCCGTGGTGACCTGAAGGGGAACGGTTTCCTGTGTGACTAATCCTGATTTGGGAAGGGAGCCGTCGGCCAAATGAATTCGAAGATGTTGTTCCTTATTGCGGAGAGGGATGTGCAGATCTTGGGCCAGGGTAGAGTCCAGAAAGCAACTGCATGCACCCGAGTCAACGATTGCCGGCAGGCGAACAGTCTTTTCCGGCAACTGTAATGAAAGAAAAAGAACAAGATGAGCCATAGGCGTGTTTGAAACATGGAAATTATAAGTAGGTTGAATCATGGGCTTACTCGGCCTTATAGGACAGGTGCGTAAGAAGTGGCCAGAGGCTCCGCAGTACAGGCATAGATTGCTTTGGCGTCTGCGTAGTCTTTCTTCGCTGGTAAGAGGTGAGCGGACCAACCCGAGTTGCATAGGTTCTGGATCAGGAAGGCCAACATGTTGAGAAGCTACAGGAGGAGGCTGAGCTGAGACAATCCTAGGAGGAATCCAGGCAGGACGTGAAGTCTGAAAGCGCTCAGAGCGACGTTCCCGTAGGCGTCGGTCTAGTTGAGTGGCAGACTGGATCAGGGCTTCTAGGGAAGCGGGGGGTTCGGTTCTTGCCAACTCATCTTTAAGAGTCTCTGAGAGTCCTAGGCGAAATTGATACTTTAATGCCGCGTCGTTCCAGCCGGTGTCAGCTGACCATTTACGGAACTCGGCGGTGTAATCCTCCACCGGTCTTTTTCCTTGCGCCAAGTTATGGAGGACGGTCTCGGCAGAGGCCATACGCTGAGGATCGTCATAAAGTTTCGCCATATGTTCGAAAAAGGAATCCAGGGAGTCCAGGATCGGGCTTTGCTTTTCCAGAAGGCTGTGAGCCCATGCTTGGGGTTCTTCGGTCAGGAGAGATATCACGAACCCAACTTTGACAGATTCCGTAAAGAAAGTCCTGGGCTGGAGAGCCAAGTATAAGGTGCAAGCATTTTTGAATGCCCGATATTTTCGGCGTTCGCCGGAGAACCGTTCGGGAGTGGGGACCCGGGGGTTCTGGATGAGTCAATGCTGCAACCGGATTGGCGGCAGCCTGTGGAGAAGAGGCCCCAGTAGGGGGTATAGCCGGAGAAGAAGAGGGTCCAGGGGAACCGGTTAATTGCTGAAGGCGGCCATCCACTTGTATGTAACCTTCCTGGAGTTTTTGTACCGCCTCGGTAAGCGCGGACACCTGCTGGCAAAGTGTCTCGAAAGGTGAACGCACCCTGTCGGTCTCGGACATTTTTCTGGCTGGTTTATACTATCAGAAACCAGGTACTTACCGAGACCGATATGCAGAGGGTGGCTCACCTTTACGACCAAGCGCGCCCGCCCCCTGAGGTTGAGACAGGAGGCAGAAGCACAAGGCGGTACCGGTGCCAGCGAAGAAGCGGTGCTTGCAGGTAGTAGCAGCAGATGTAGTAGCTTCTGTGGGGCTGCAGCCGGAGACAGGAGATAACTGAAGACACGTCAGGGATGCAGGTACGGATCAGGTCAAGATGAAGACTAAGGAAGTTCCAAAACACAAGCCGGGGTTCAAGGGGCAGAGAAGGTAGCAGATCCAAGTCACAAGCCAGAGTCCAAGGGCAGGAGAAAGTACAAGTCCGGGTCACAAGCCAATAGGTCAGGTCAGGAGAGTTCAAGCAAAGTAGGTGAGACAAGCCAAGTTCAAAAATTCCAGGAGAGAGCTGAGTCGGGAAGCAATCCACAAGGTAAGGTTCTCAGGAAACAGGATACGGGTCAGAAGCTGACGATAAACCAGCAACCTGTCTACTGACAGGAGCTGGTTTAAATAGGGCGGTCACGCTGGTGATTGGCCCCGAGAGGTCACATGCGTATGCGCACACGCCTAAAGTGCCCAGTTAGCCGCCGGGAAGCCAATCTACTACGCTGGTGTGTTAAAGGAGGAAGTACAGCGCTTTGGCCCTGACACCTGTGCTATGCTGGTAATAAACCAATAACATGTGCTGATAACAACAGCTCCTTAAATCTTGACAAGTGGGTTATGTTCCCTGTTTACAGGAGAGGACTAGGCAGAAACATGTTAGATAATAAAATACATGTTACTTTAACAGAGTTGAACAGCCCCGCCCAGGGGGCGGTCCCTCCAGACATAACCCTCCTCCCTGCAGTATGCAGCCTCAGTTTCGTTCTGAATAGCAAAGGAGATGGACGTATCTCTCCCTTTGGGCCCAGCGCTCTGAGGAAATGTGTATTTTATTTTTTCTTGAAAGAATCTTCTATCAACTGTCGGCTGAGAGACAGGCTGGATATATAGATCCTTGTATTCTACTCAGTCCGGCCAGCAAGCGTGAGCACACCTTTGCAAAGAGGCTTGGTCTGCCACGACATACCCCATGACTCCTGGGGTGGCCGGTGAACTTTGCTCCGAGGTCCACACATGACTGGGCTGTGGTGTTGTCTCACTCACAGTGGACCGGGCCGACAGCTACCTCCATTGCGGTTTTAGGCCTGTCAGGAATAGATAAGTACAGTCCCTCCCGCTTCGGTGGGTTGGTACGGCTGGGCATTCCTGGGGTTCGGGGGTCCTCCCTTCCCTTTTCCCTCTGCTGCATTACATTACTGAAGTGGGGCACCTTACTGAGGGGACTGCGGTATGTTTATTTTTACTGCTGGGGTCTTTTTAAAAGAGAAGTTTGGACACTGTTTAGCCTCTTTGGGCTTTCACTGTTCAAAATGCTGCGTTTTGCCGCCATTGTTGCAGAGCTGTTGCCATTTTTTGGGTGATTTTCAGTTACTATTGAAAATCCCATTGGCGGCCATTTTGTTGAAGCCGCACTATGGCGCAGGTTACTATTGCGGTCAGCCATCTTGTGCTGGTCCCTACGGCGTGCAGCACAGGTCTCCTCATAGTTTACCTTGCGGTTTTCCTCCTCTCACACACGCTGTCACACGTACGGAGGATGGGCCGGCGGTGCTGTGCAGTCTTTTCCTGCGATGGGGAGTCCCCATTTCCCAGATAGAAAAACGAATCCGTCGAGGAGGGCCCACCCCTCCCCAACTTGCTTACTCGTCCTCCATCAAAACCCGGGATCTTGGACCCAACTAAAGGAGCCCCCACATCCCAGCGCCCAATTTGGGTAGGGGGGACAAAACGGCCTCCATCAGACCCTCCCCGACCAAAATCCGGCCCATAGAAAATAGGGGCCCCGCTCAACTAGGAATCTCCCCATCCAAGCTGAAGGAGAAGAGACCACAGCTGCACAATGAGATCCGGCCCAGTCAAGGGGCCAACCCCAGCGGTGGAAAAAACAACCTGAGCTGAACAGGTGCGTGGGGATCCATGTATTAATTTGCAAAAGAAAAACAAGGGAATAAAAACTGAATAAAAAAAACAACAAAGAAGCACACAAAATACAGACAAACAGACAACGATGGGGGATAGTAGAAAGTCCAGAAAAAGAAAGAAGAGGAAAATTATTAGACTGGCTGACCAGTTGGTCCAGGGCCTTCTATATGTCTGTGATGCCACACGGGGCATCCTTGATGTCCAGAGCCTCTGTTTTGGTGGTGGCTTTTCGCCGCCTCATTTGGCTGAATTGCTGGTCTGCTGACCTGGCATCTTAAAATGCCCTGGCTGATTTACCCTTCAGTGGTGGGAGGTTTTTTGGTAACTCGTTGGATGACATTATCAGGGATGTCACTGGGGGTGAGAGCACTCTCCTCCCTCAGTCCACCAGGGGAAAGGAGCCATGCCATGGGCGGGTCCTTCAGTCCCCACTCAGAAGCGGTATTTTTGCGTCATTTTTGGGTTGACCCTCCCGGGCTGACTAAAGGCTCAACTGGGGGACTGAAATGTCCCTGGGTGCGTAAGCCGAACACGCCGGCACCCTATCCTGCCAATGTATGTAGCCTCCCCCTGCCCATAACTTGGGTAGGGGCAGGGCTTTGCAGGTTCACAGCCTGGTGAACCTCCCTGTTTGCTGACCAGTGGGTCTGTGGGGTGGTCTCTTCGGAGTATTAGATAGGGTTCCTTCCTATCCACCGAACAGATTTTTTCCCTCGAGTCTTGCAGTTTGTGGGTCTGCCCTGAGGCAGTGTGGCGTTTGCAAAGCTGCGGAGTAATTTTTACCTGTCCTGCAGGACTAGGGGTTTGAGAGATTCTATCCGAATCTGTTCTCGGTCCCAAAGATGGACGGGGTCCGAACGATTTTGGGCTTCAAGGGCCTAAAATGCCTTTGTGAATGATGGGTAGTTCCGCACGGAATTCATTTGTTCGGTGGTAGCTGCACTCCATCTGGGGGACTTTCTGGCGTCCTTGGACATCAAGGACGCATACATGCATGTCCAATTTTGCGTAAGTCACAGAGATTCTGTGCTTCGCGATTGGGGAGGTCCACTGTCAGTTTGTGGCCCTTCCTTTTGATCTAGCATCAGCACCAAGAGTTTTCACCAGGGTGCTTGCTTGCACTTATCCTAGCTTTGCTGGGACAGCGAGGCTTTGCCATCATGGGCTGCTTAGACGCCCTTTTTCTGAGAGCAGCTTCTGGCTCAGAATTAGTGGAGGATGTCTTTAGCCATTGTGGACCCTCTGAAAATTTGGGTGGGTGTTAAACATTTGAAAAAAAGGAAATTTGAAGTCAGTCCTGGTTTCCGACCCAGCGTTTGGAATACCTAGGGTTGATCCGGACTCCTTGGTGGCAAAGGTTTTTCTTCCCCTGGGGAAATTGCAGACTCTTCAGTCTGCAGTGAGGGTGTTGGCTTCATGCAATCAGTCATTTCTCCATTTTGCATGCCAGTCCTGGGCCTGTTGGTAGCCTCCTTTGAGGCGGTACTATATGCCCAGTTCCACACTCGTGTTTTCTAGTGGAAGATACTGTCCAAGTGGTACAAATCTCTTTTGTCTCTGGATCATCAAATCTGGTGAGCCACCTACTCAGTCTCTTTGAATTGGCTGGGATCCCGACTCTTTGGTCCAGGAAGTCGTTTCTTCCTGTTCAGTGGACGTGATTACGACGGTCGCCAGCCTCATGGGTTGAGGGGGCGCCTGGCGGGTCCAGTCGGCCCAGGGTCACTGGACTCTAGTGAACTCCTGTCTACCGATCAATGTCCTAGTACTTTCGGCGATCAGGCTATGCCTCTCCTCGTGGTCGAGGTGGTTGAAGGGTTGCCCGATGGATTCAGCCGGACAATGCCACGGCCGTGGCTTCGGTCTACCATCAGGTATACTGGCAGGTGGACTACTGGAGGCGCCAGAGGCTGGACCAGGGTGACTGGTCTCTGTACTTGGTGTTTCAGCTCCGTTGCAGGAGGTGAGAATCACGGGGCATGGATTTCCTGGCCGCTCGTCTCAAACACAAGGTGTCGGAGTTTGTGGCCAGGTCTAGTGATCCCTGTACGGACACGTCAGACGCGTTGGTGGCCCTGTGGGGTCTGTATCGGCTACTTTATGTCTTTCCTCCATTGTAGTTGCTTTCTTCGGCTGCTCCACAGACTGGAGGCGGAGGGCATTCCGATGATTCTAAACGCTCCAAATTCGGCATCCTTGGTACACCGATCTCGGGCGCTTGGTGGCGGATATACCCTGTTGGTTGCCAGGGCGGGAGGACCTTCTGTCTCAAGGTCCCATACTTCCTCCTGTGATACAGTCGCTTGCTTGCATGACATGGCTGTTGAAAGCCAGACTTTAAGAGACTGGGGTCTGTCCGTCTCCGTCATCTCACCCATGCCGAAAGCAAGGTAGTCTCCTTCCAGGAGGATTTACCATCGCACCTAAAAGGCCTACGTCTCTTTGTGCGAAGAGATGGGGTGACGTCCATGGACTTACTCTGTGTCCAGGGTCCTGCTGTTTTTACAGCTTGGAATGGATCTAAATTGCCTTAAAGTGGAGTTCCGGCCACAATTTCACTTTTTAATTATCAATACCCCAGTAATACACAAGCTTAATGCATTCTAGTAAAGTTAGTGTCATGGATCTGCCACTTAAGGGTTAACGGTGCAGACTGATTTCAGTGATTAACAGCAGGCTGCCCTATTTAAACACTTCAGCAGCACAGTGTCTTCGCTGCCTGATCTGCAGTTCTGACGTGGATACTATCTGAGACCTGTTTGCTATCTGAAACCTGATTTGAACACTGAACCCGGCTTGTTTGACCACTCTACCTGAAACCTGATTTGAACACCGAACCCGGCTTGTCTGACTCCTCTCATCTCTCCTATCCTGACCCGGCTCCGTTTGACCATCCGCCTGTTTGACTTCACTGCTGCCAGATCCACCTGCTTGTTTACCGACTATTCTTCAGCCATCTTTCTGCACGATCACCTGTTATGACCCGGCTTGTCTGACCCTGCTTTCCCGGTATACCTGAACTGTACTAAACTTGTGCCGCTGTAGTCGCAGCTTCTGTGCGGGTCGCTGACCCTTCCTCCGCTGAGCGTTCAGCATCTTCTTGCCAGAGGAATTCGCCCACCTGCTTCTACACTTCACCACCCGGCACTCCTACCCCTCTGTGCTCCGAGCCCGCTGTCTCATATCCAGTGGCTCGCGAACCAGAGTCGTAAGAGAGGCTACCCTGCATCAGACTCTACAAGACCAGGTACGTGACAGTTAGTCTGTAAACTAAGGTCCGTTTTGTTAGGTTGTTACAGCATTTAGATACTTTATAAAATAGAAATTGACTGGGGCCATCTTAAGTGTGGGCATCATGAAGCCAGACTGTATGACTTCCTGGATTTCAGCCTTGCAGATCCTGCACAAGCAGTGTAATAGGTTTCATATCAGGTTTCAATAGCAACGGGAGTGTCAGAGGACGTTGCCGCCCCTTCTCTATGCAAACCTCTCCTCCCCTCCTCCTTCCAGGAACCAGTAAATATACTAAATATTTGTTCCTGTGCAGATATATCTATATATATCTTGTTATATATGTGGTGTGTATACATATACTAGACATGTGCACTGTCAATAAATTAATTTTGTTTAGTTCCGTTTCGCATTAGCCGTTATTTTGTATTTTGTGCCCGAAACTCTATTCGGATTCGTACAAAATACGAATGTTCGTTAGATTCGTTCACTTTTCATAACAATTACCAACATTCGTTATGAATTTAAAAATCTGGACGCTTAAAGAGGACTAATACTATCTGCTGTGCTCATTATGAGGGGTTCCCACCATCCCTGTGCTGTGCTGACTTTCTGGGGCTGTACCCCTGCTGTGCTCATTATGAGGGGTTCTCACCATCCCTGTGCTGTGCTGACTTCCTGGGGCTGTAGGGATGGTGGAAACTCCTCATAATGAGCACAGCAGGAGTACAGGAAGTCAGCACAGCACAGGGATGGTGGGAACCCCTCATAATGAGCACAGCAGAAGTACAGACCCAGGAACTCAGCAAGCACAGGTATGGTGGGAACCCCTCATAATGAGCACAGCACAGGGATGGTGGGAACCCCTCATAATGAGCACAGCAGAAGTACAGACCCAGGAAGTCAGCACAGCACAGGGATGGTGGGAACCCCTCATAATGAGCACAGCAGAAGTACAGACCCAGGAACTCAGCACAGGGGTGGTGGGAACCCCTCATAATGAGCACAGCAGGGGTACAGCCACTGGAAGTCAGCACAGCACAGGGATGATGGGAACCCCTCATAATGAGCACAGCAGAAGTACAAACCCAGGAAGTCAGCACAGCACAGGGATGGTGGGAACCCCTCATAATGAGCACAGCAGGGGTACAGCCACAGGAAGTCAGCACAGCACAGGGAAGGTGGGAACCCCTCATAATGAGCACAGCAGAAGTACAGACCCAGGAAGTCAGCACAGGGATGATGGGAACCCCTCATGAGCACAGCACAGGGATGTTGAGAACCCCTCATAATGAGCACAGCAGAAGTACAAACCCAGGAAGTCAGCCTAGCACAGGGATGGTGGGAACCCCTCATAATGAGCACAGCAGAAGTACAGCCACAGGAAGTCAGCACAGGGATGGTGAGAACCCCTCATAATGAGCACAGCAGAAGTACAGACCCAGGAACTCAGCACAGCACAGGGATGGTGGGAACCCCTCATGAGCACAGCAGAAGTACAAACCCAGGAAGTCAGCACAGGGATGGTGGGAACCCCTCATAATGAGCACAGCAGAAGTACAGCCCCAGGAAGTCGGCACAGCACAGGGATGGTGGGAACCCCTCGTGAAGGGTTCCCACCATCCCTGTTCTGTGCTGAATTCCTGGGTTTGTACTTCTGCTGTGCTCATTATGAGGGGTTCCCACCATCCCTGTGCTGTGCTCATTATGAAGGGTTCCCACCATCCCTGTGCTGTGCTGAGTTCCTGGGTTTGTACTTCTGCTGTGCTCATTATGAGGGGTTCCCACCATCCCTGTGCTGTGCTCATTATGAAGGGTTCCCACCATCCCTGTGCTGTGCTGAGTTCCTGGGTTTGTACTTCTGCTGTGCTCATTATGAGGGGTTCCCACCATCCCTGTGCTGTGCTCATTATGAAGGGTTCCCACCATCCCTGTGCTGTGCTGAGTTCCTGGGTTTGTACTTCTGCTGTGCTCTGCTCATTATGAGGGGTTCCCACCATCCATGTGATGTGCTGAATTCCTGGGGCTGTACACCTGCTGTGCTCATTATGAGGGGTTCCCACCATCCCTGTGCTGTGCTGACTTCCTGGGTTTGTACTTCTGCTGTTCTCATTATGAGGGGTTCTCACCATCCCTGTGCTGTGCTCATGAGGGGTTCCCATCATCCCTGTGCGGTGCTGACTTCCTGGGGATGTAGGGATGGTGAAAACCCCTCATAATGAGCACAGCAGGGGTACAGCCCCAGGAAGTCAGCACAGCACAGGGATGGTGGGAACCCCTAATTATGAGCACAGCACAGGGACAGTGGGAACCCCTCATAATGAGCACAGCAGGGGTACAGCCCCAGGAAGTCAGCACAGCACAGGGATGGTGGGAACCCTTCATAATGAGCACAGCAGAAGTACAGCCCCAGGAAGTCAGCACAGCACAGGGATGGTGGCAACTATTCCTGCTTCCTCCTTCCCCCAGCACAGCACATTGCCACCATAACATCGCGCACCGCATCGCCCCGGCACAGCACACCGCATCGGCCCCGGCACAGCACACCGCATCGGCCCCGGCACAGCACACCGCATCGGCCCCGGCACAGCACACCGCATTGGCCCCGGCACAGCACACCGCATTGGCCCCGGCACAGCACACCGCATCGGCCCCGGCACAGCACACCGCATCGGCCCCGGCACAGCACACCGCATCGGCCCCGGCACAGCACACCGCATCGGCCCCGGCACAGCACACCGCATCGGCCCCGGCACAGCACACCGCATTGGCCCCGGCACAGCACACTGCATCGGCCCAGGCACAGCACACTGCATCGGCACAGCACACCGCATCGGCCCCAGCCCATCGCATTGAATGGCAGGTGGTAAAGGTTGGCACTGGTGGTTGGCACTGGCTAGTGTCACTGGTTGGCACTGGCAGATGACTACATTTGATGGGCACTGTGGCTGCGTTTGCTGGGCACAGTGAAGCAGCGTTTGGCACAGTGGCTGCATTTGACGGGCACAGTGTTTGCATTTGACGGGCACAGCAAAGCAGCATTTGGCACAGTGGCTGCATGTGACAGGCACAGTAGATGTGTTTGATGGCACAGTGGCTGCCTGTGACAGGGACAGTAGATGTGTTTGATGGTACAGTGGCTGCATGTGACAGGCGGATGCAGAACAATTTGTAATAGGACTTGCTATAGCACGGGGCCCGCCCCCCTGCATGGGGGACCGCACCCCACGTCATGCTCTGCTCTATCTCTGCCTCTGCCCGCCCCCTCGAGCTCCATAGATAGAATGCACACATTCGAGGTGTGCTAGTGGGGTGGGCGGGGCTGTGAAGACGTTTACCATCTCTCCGCCTCCGGGAGGGCGGGCGGAGGCGGAGAGATGGTAAACGTCTTCACAGCTCCGCCACCCCACTAGCATACCTCGAATGTGTGCATTCTATCTATGGAGCTCGAGGGGGCAGGCAGAGGTGGAGAAGGAGCGCAGCATGACGTGGGGGGCGGGCCCCGTGCTATCTATGGAGCTCGAGGGGGTGGTCAGAGGTGGAGATAGAGCGGAGCATGACGTGGGGGGCGTCATGAGATGTTTTTCTGCGATACTTCAGCCCAGCCTCCTGGGATTGATGACAAACATCTCCCAGGAGGCATAGCAGCGCTGGATGACGCGGCGAGTCTGCTGCCACCACGGCAGGGGAAATAAACTCACAACAACAGCACAGTGAGATTTTAAAAAACAAATAAAATACATGCCAAATATATGTAAGGGAGCTGTATTGAAGTGAATGAGCTAATGTTGAAAAACAGGGTGGAGCTCCGCTTTAAGTACCGTTTGGGGGCAGATTTCAGCCTTGGCTGTGTTTTTTGTCAGTGGCCTTTTGCGGCCCATTCCCTGGTGGGTACCTTTTTGTGCTAGGGGTTTGTCATATACTTCCCCCTCTTGGTTCACCTCTTCCCCCATGAGTTTGGACTCTGGTGCTCTCGGTTCTTCAGGAACCTTCCTTTTTCGAAACATCAGAGAGATTCTTCTCTTGACACTATCTCGGAAAGTGGCATTTTTAGTGGCCATTACTTCTGTCAGAAGGGTTTCTGAGTTGGCGGTCTTGCCTTGCAAGTCGCCATGCTTGATCCTCCATTAGGATTACGTGGTGGTGCTTCCAAAGGTGGTTTTGGCGTTTCGCCTGAATGAGGACTTTGTCCTTCCATCCTTTTGTCCTTGGCCGGCGCATCCTAAGGAAGTTGCGTTTCCTACTTTAGACGTGATACGCACTTTGCGGGTGTACCTGCCTGCTACAGCTCCGTTTTGGAGTTCTTCTTTTTTTTTTTCACTTCAGACTTCAACCTTATAGAGTGTGCGTTTATACGCTCATGTTCCGTTTGCCAGCCCTTGGCGTCTCTAATCGGGTTTCACATCATTAGTGTGGTCATTTTTCTTGAGTTGCTTTTCTCTTACAAAAATGTGTATATTATATATTTTTATATTTATTATTTTTTTTTTTTTTGTTTTTTTGTTTTTTTAGATATATGGTCTCAGAAAAAATAAAAATTTGCAGTTCCTTCGCCTTATCCCAGTTCCTCCCTCCCCCCCTTCCCCCGCCCCCCCCCCCTATCTCACCATAGACAATCCAAAATGCCTCCTGATGCCTTCATCTATTTTTAATTTGTCTTTAGGTCTCAGCCCTAAGTTTTTCTACATAACTCCAGGATCTTTTAAATTCCCTCCAGTTATCCCACTTCTTATCTTGAGCTATGTTATTGCCTTCTACTCCTTCTCTCATTTCTTCCATTCTATAGGTCTCTTCCACGGAGTCTATCCATTCCCAGATTGAGGGACATTTTACCTCCTGCCATTTTCTCTGTATTATCCTTTTAGCAGCATTTAATAGATGTGGGACTAGGGTTTTCTTATAATTTTAGATTTTTTCCTCTCCCCCATGGAACAGTACTACCCAAGGATCCAGCTTATTTTTTCCTTTTGTAATCTCTTCTATGCATCCCAGAATTTTTTTCCAGAATTCCTCTACTTTAGGACATTTCCACCACAGATGAGCCATGGTTCCCGGGGTCCTACATCCCCTCCAACACTCTCTCCCGTTTGTTCGTCGTTACATTTGGATAGTTTGTCCGGGGTCATGTACCATCCAGTCAGGCATTTATAGCTCATCTCGGCTGTACGGCTATCTACTGCCGAGGAATGAGCTAGTGTCAGCATTTTTTCTATTGTGATCCTATCCCGTTTTGATCCTAGTTCCCTCTCCCATTTTTTGACGAAAGGGGGGACCATCCGCTCGTCCACCTTTAGCAGAATCTTATATAATTTTGAGATGGTTCCCTTGACCTTCTCTGATGTACATAGTTTTTCCAAATCGGATAGCTGCTCCCCTGACCTCAGTGGGTGCGGCAATCTTTGTATAAAGTGGGCCAGCTGATGGTGTCTCCATTTGTCAATTTCTAAAAAAAAAAAAAATTCTTTTAATTCTTGTAGTGTTGCAATGTGCCCATTTTTTATTACGTCCCTTAATTGGGTCGTGTCTTTTTTTATCCAGTTTCCTCCAATCTGTGATTTGCCCGGTGCAAAATAATCATTGTTTTTTAGTGCCAATAATGGTGAATTAAATTCCTTTTCTGTTTTTTTATACATAGTATCCCAAATTTTTAGTGCATTTTTAGTAATGCAGGGCCAGATTCACAAAGGTTAGCGGATCTTTAGATCCGTGTAACCTATGTGTTTTAAGATCCGCCCTCGCAAGTTTGTGAGGAAAGTGTCAAATTCACAACACACTTACCTCCAAACTTGCGACGGCGGATCCTAACTCCCCCGGCGGAATTCTAATTCCGCGGCTGGGGGAGTGTACTATTTAAATCAGGCGCGCTCCCGCGCCGATTTAAATACGCATGCGCCGTCCGGAGAATTTCCCGGCGTGCATTGCTCCCACTGACGTCAATAGGACGTCAGTGGTTGCGACGTGAGCGGGACTTGCGACGCGCGTGTTCGTGAATCGGCGTACGCAAACGACGTAGGAAATTTCAAATTCGACGCGGGAACGACGGCCATACGCAACAATACTTACCCCTGCTTTTAGCAGGGGTAAGTATACGACGGGTACCGCGCTACGGAAACGACGTAAGAACACAGCGTCGGGTCCGCGTACGTTCGTGAATTTCACGTATCTCGCTGATTTACATATTATTCAGTGTAAATCAGCGGGAACGCCCCCGGCGCCATTTTTAAATCCAAAAAAAGATCCGACAGTGTAACACAGTGTGACACTGTCGGATCTTAGCCCTATCTATGCGTATCTGATTCTATGAATCAGGTGCATAGATAGGACCAGTAAAAATCAGAGATACGATGGTGTATCTGAGATACTCCATCGTATCTCTTCTGTGAATCTGGCCCCTCATGTGTATTCTTATCAAGTGTCCTATATTGAGGTGGGTTCCATATAATCTTATTGAGGCTTGCCTTTGACATTTCATTTTCAATGTTAACCCACCTCTTTTCCTTGCTGGCCCTAGCCCACTCCACTACCCTTGACAAGATCACCGCCTCGTAGTATGTTTTAATGTCTGGTACTGCTAGTCCCCCCTTTATTTTAGGTTGTCTTAGGGTCTGGAAGGATATTCTGTGTTTCTTGTTTCTCCAAATGAAATTCATAATCTGTTTTTTAAGAGCTGAGAAGAGTATTCCAGGCAAACTTATAGGTATCATCTGGAACTTATAGGTAATCTTTGGTAAAATTACCATTTTACAGAAGTTTATTCGTCCTATCCAGGATAATGGTCTATTTTTTATCCTCCCAATTTCTTCCCTGATTTCATTTAGCAAGGGAATGACATTTTTCACATACATTTTTTTGGTTGATTTTACTAGAAAAATACCGAGGTACCTGAGTGCTTTTACCCAGGAAAATCGGTATTTCAGTTTTAAGTCCCTTTCCTCTCGTCCGTCAACATTAATACTTAAGATCTCGGTTTTGGCCACGTTGATTTTAAAATTTGATATTTCTCCGTATAGCGTGCATAGGTCTAATAAATTTGGAATTGAAGTTTTAGGGTCCAACAAATAGAAGAGGACGTCATCTGCAAATGGAGAGAGTTTGTGTTCGTCCTCTCCTATTTTAATTCCTCTTATATCGGGGCACTTGCGTATCCTGGCCAATAGTGGCTCCAAAGAAAGCACAAACAGGAGTGGGGACAGGGGACATCTCTGCCTAGTACCGTTTTTCATTATCAGATCTTGAGATAAACTACCATTTATTTTTATTTTTGCCCTCGGTTCCTGATAAAGAGTTGTTATCCACTCCCTCATTCTTTGTCCAAACCCCATTTCCTCCAGGGTGCGTAACATGAATCCCCAGTCTACCCTGTCGAATGCCTTTTCCGCATCTATCGACAGGAGTAGGCTGGGGGATCTGGTCATTTTCATTTTTTGCATTATCAATAATGCTCTAACTCCATTATCCTTCCCCTCTCTTCCCTGGATAAACCCTGTCTGGTCTGGATGTACCATCTTTGCCATTTCTTGTTTTACTCTCTCGGCCAAGACCTTTGCGAACAGTTTTACATCTGTGTTTAACAGAGATATTGGTCGATACCCTGAGCAATCTCCTTTGTCCTTGCCCTCCTTGTGAATAACTGTTATAATGGCCTCTGAGGCCTCCCGGCTCAAACAAAAGTCTTTGCCCAATCCGTTAAAATATTGGCATAATTTTGGTAGAAGGATCTCCCTACATTTTTTATAATACAAAATAGTGAAACCGTCGGGCCCCGGACTTTTACCTGTTGCTGTACCGGCTAATGCTATGTTAATCTCTTTTTACGATATTGGTCTGTCCATAACTGATGCCTCGCTTCTGTTTATTTTTGGCAGCCCTGCTTCCCTCAGAAAATTTACAGTTTTATTTTTTTTTTCTCCCTCCTGCCCCTTCTTTTGTTCTACCGAATAGAGTCTCTCATAATATAGCCTGAAGGTCTCCGCAATTTCCTTTGTTGTATGCATCATCTCTCCTTTTTCGTTTTTGATTTTTTCTATATAGTTTTTTGATTTCTTTTTCTGTACTATTCTTACTAAATGTTTATTAGTTTTATTTCCCCACATATATATTTCCCTAGCAATTGAGTTAAATTCCTTTCGGGTTTCTTGTTCCATAATATCCTTCAATTCGTTTTGTTTATTGACAAGTTTCAAATACAGATCGCGTTGTTTCCCTATTTTTTTGTGTTCCTGTTCTAAGAGGAAGATCTCTTTTATTAATTCTTCTTTTTTCCTATTTTTTTTCTTTTTTTTTCCTTGCTCCTTCCGAGATCAGGGTTCCTCTTATCACTGCCTTATGGGCATCCCATATTGTTGCCGCCGAGACTTCCTCTATCTCATTTAACATGAAATACTCTTCCAGCTCCTTTTTTACCCTTGTTAAACTGGTCTCCTCTATCAACAAGTGTTCATCTAACCTCCAATTTTGTTTAGGTCTCGGATTTCCTGAAATGTCTATTATAATACTTACTGGTGCATGATCGGAGATCGTCATGGTTTCTATTTTTGTCTCCACCACTATATCTAAAGTCCTGTGATCTACCAATATGTGGTCGATCCTTGAATAGGTCCCATGGACCGGGGAGTAAAATGTGTAATTACGTTGGTCAGGGTTAAAGACTCTCCAAGCGTCGATCAACTGACTCCTAAATAAAGCATCCCTAAGCTTTCTTAACTGTGCGCACCGAACACTCGATGTCTGGGATGTCTTATCTATTTTTGGGTTGATGCATAGGTTAAAGTCTCCTCCCATGATTACTCTTCCTCTCCTAAAATCTGTTAGTTTCCCTAGTATTCCCAAAAGAAATTTTATAGGTAAGACATTTGGGGCATAAACATTTACTAGAGTACATTCCAATCCCTCCAATCTTCCTCTCAGAAAAAGGAATCTCCCCTCTGGGTCTGTCAGTCTATCGGTTAATTCGAACCGTATCCTTTTTGAGATTCCGATTGCTATCCCTCTAGCTCTTTTGGAGATGGTATCCCCATAGTACCAAATGGGGAAGTCTGGTGCATGTAATCTAATGTTTGATCCTAGGGTGATATGCGTTTCCTGTAAAAAGGAGATGTCTGCTTTATATCCCTTCAATTCCTTGAGTACCTTATGTCTCTTGGTTGGGCTATTGAGACCTTTCACATTATAAGATATACATTTGATTTGTGGCATCTTTGATCTTTTCCTTTTTTCTGATTATTTTGGTGAGATAGGTCCCATCCTCCCCCTTCCCTCCCTCCCTCTTCCCTCCCTCCCTCCCCCATCCCCTCCTCCCCACTCCCTCTCCCCTCCCCCCTCCCCTTTCGGCCAGTTATTGGCCACTGAACCGTCCTCCATGTCTGGTCCAGTTTCCTCTAGGTGGGGTCCTGGGGTTGCCTCCCCTCCGCTCTAATTCTAGAGCGGGGGAGAGGGGGGATGGGTAAATCCCCAACTCACCGGGCATCACCACAGGAGACCAGGCAGGGAAGAAAAAAAAAAAAAAAGAGAAAAAAAAACACAGAAAACAAGATTTTCTGGAAAGTAGGTCATTGTAAATTCACACATCTTTCTCCCCCCCTATCTCCCTCTCCTCTATTCCCATCCTGGTAGATCAGGGATCTGGATATCCAATTTTTTACAGAATTCTTCTAGGTCCTCCGGGAATCTAAGTATCATCGATCTTCCGTCTTTTGTACCAATTAGACATGCCGGGTGTCCCCAAGTATATTTAATGTTTAGATCTATCATCTGCTTTAACAGTGGTTTCAGTACTCGTCGCCTTGCCAGGGTCTCAGCCGATAGATCAGAGAATATCTGTAACTCTATCCCCTCGAGGACTATCGGAGGTTGGCCCCTCAGTTTCTTCCACACTTTTTCTTTGTCCTCATAGAGTCGGAACCTGATTATGACATCTCTTGTTCGCTCTGAACTGGCTCTTTGTGGGTTCCCCACTCTATGGACCCTTTCAATCCTGATGGGGTCTTCTATTGGTTTTTCCAGAAGGGGGTTGAAAATCTTCCGCATTATTTTCCTGAGATCTTCTCCCCTTTCCTCTGGGATTGACCTTATCCTCAGATTTTGTCTACGGTTTCTATTTTCTTGATCTTCTATTTTATAGAGGATAAGTCTCTGTTGTCGTTGTGTCTGGTCTATTTGGTCTTTTATTTCTTTAACGTCTTGTTCTACCGTCTCTGTTCGTTCTTCTATTGTTACAATTCTGGACATAAAGTGTCCTAGGTCTGTGCGTAGGTTCTGTATTTCCCCTTTAATTTCCTCCTTGATCGCCGTTTCCATCCTTCGCAGCATCTCTGCGATTTCTCCGTTTAAGGGGTACTGCATGTCTGATCGGTGTCCCTTGTTCCCATTACCTTCAGGCCCGTATTCTGTATTGCTTTCTTCTCTTGTCTCTATTGATGTTTCACTTGTGTTTCCTCCCTGGGGTTTCTTATTTACAGACTTTGGATCTTTGTTAGATTGTTGCTGTTTTGTTCCTCCCTGGGCTCCTTGTGTTTGTGGGCTAACTTCTTTTGGTCATAAAAGGTCTAATAGAGCTTGTTGTTGATATATTACTCGGAGTTGTCGGGGGTCCCCCCCTTGTAGATCTGCTCGTCATTCTGCTCATATTATTCTCTTTTCCTGATTCTTTTCCCCAGTTTGACCTCCTACTGCCTCCCTCCTATCCCCCTGATCCCCTCTCAATTTTCCACCAAGTCCCCCCTTCCTTCCAGATGGCGAGGGGCGAGATACTGGGTGGAGACTGATATGATAGGTGTCAAGCCGTAAAATTTCCCTCCGCCCGAGGGGAAAACTGTCCCTGACGTTGTTGTATGTATAATTATCCGCCTCCTGCTAGGATACTTGGGGTAGTCCTCTGGATATTTGGGATCTCGTTCTATATTTATCCAATTTCTACAAGTCACTATATGTGCACTGTGAAAGGAGGTTGTTGGATCAGAGAAGGGTTAATTATACTCAAAGAAACGGGAAAAAAGAAATACCCCCCACTCCTCCAACAATGGTTTTATCAGAACCCTCTAGGGGTTTCTTCTACCTACGTTCTACAAGTCCCCCTTTACGAGAAATACTTCCGAGAGAATAGGGGACTATGAAGAGAGATCCGACCTTATCCCCTGTGGCGATGGATTTATTCATGTACAAAAGTTTTACCAGCCCTTCGTGTGGTCTGTTCAAGTTTCAGAACTTCCTGCCGCACGTTCCACTCTCCACCTCACCCCTTCATTTATAGGTCTTCAACTGCTGTGAACCCTGGCCCGGTCAAACATAGTGTGGTACAGCCGGGGATAGGGGGTATGTGTGGCGTTCCTATAGGTGTCCGGCTTCTTTGGGTCCCCTTATCTGTACCTTGTAAGATGCCTCTATATACAATGGGGGGTATCCCTTTAAAAAAAAAATATGTAGTCCCCTTTCAACCAGTTTTTGCAATATCCCTTAGACAAGACAGCCTCTTATGGTAAAATGGGAAGTTATTAATTACAGTTTATCCTTTGGTACAGGGAACATTTTGTGCAGACATTACTTCTCCTGGTAAACAAATAGCAGCTATACAAAACCAAGTCCCACGCTGTATTTTACCTCATTGACCATGCAAACGCTTGACCCTCTTCCCTTAGGGGTCCTTCACTTTTCCTCTTGTGCGAGAGAGGGGACGCCACTTCCAAGAGAAAAAAAATAAATAAATAAACTTTTCCCCTCCCTTGAGCTGCTGTGTCACTCCCCCCTGCCGCACTATATCTCACCGTGCACCAAATCTATTGGGTAAAACGGTCCCGTTTGCTCTAGTACATTCAGATTCAAGTAAAAAGATTTATCAGCTAATGCTTATGATTAGTTTTTGCCACCTCCTGAGAGCACCTTAGCAATATCTTTACATGTCCTTACTCTCAATATAGGTAGATAGAGCTATGTCTCTGAATGAAGCCAGACCTTTAACCACCACTTTTACAGCATTAACATCATTTTGATCTCATTTTCACAACCTCCTTGTCCTCTCTCTTTGGGGGTTACTTTTACCTTACCTCCACGTATCTTACTTCCTCTAGATACTTTTGGGGAAAGCAGAAAGTTAACCGCCAACCTTATCTCCCGTGGTGATGGATGAGGGTTGATGTACTCTACCGTCCTCCAAGCGCTCCGTCTTGTTTCAAACCACCTGCTGCATGGTCCGCTCCCCTCTTCTCCCGTCCATCTCCAGCCCTTTAGCCGCTGTGCACTCCAGAGCGGATCGGTATCATGGTACGGCACAAGCTGTGCCGGTCCGTGCCACGATCTATTCCACCGATACGCTGCAATGTTGTCCAGAAGATAGCCTCCGGGAGGCGGTGTGCGGTATGCGGCATACGGCTGTCGTCTCCACCTTCACTTGGCGCGGTCCGTCCTCATCCCCGGCCGTCTCCCAGATGTTCGCTCCCCCCACCTGCGAGCGCGCCTCCTCCTCACGTGCGCGTGCACGCCATCAACGCACTGAGCTTGACAGCCCGTTTTGGAGTTCTGACGCTCCTTTTGTGTCGGTGTCTGATCAACAAAAGGGCCTGGTGGTCTCGTTGACCACCATTTCTCGGTGGATCAGGCAGGCTGTCATACAGACCTATGCTCTTGGGGGGCGGGCACCCCTTTTCCAGTCACAGCACTTTCGACCAGGGCAATTGGTGCTTCCTGGGTTTTCCGACATTATGTGTCTGTCTCACAGGTGTGCAGGGCAGCGACTTGGTTGTCCGTTCACACTTTTTCCAGATTTTACATGGTTGCTGTGAGTGCATCTTCTGATGCTTCTTTCGGCCGCTAGGTTTTGCAGGCGGCTGTTTACTGTTGCACCTCCTCTGTTGAGGAGCTCTGCTTGTTTTGGGGTGAAGTTAAAATTGGTTTTACTGATACTGTTCCCACCCCTCGTTTTTGACACTGCTTGGGGACGTCCCACTTGTCAAGATTTAAGGACCAAAAATTTAAAAGTATTTTATTAAGTTTTTTTGTGATAGACCAACATAAAGTGGCATATAATTGTGAAGTGGAAGGAAAATTATAAATGTTTTAAATGTGTTTTTTTTTTACAAATAAAAGTGAAAAGTGTGGCCTGCATTTGTATTAAGTCCCCTTTACTCTAATACCCCTAACTAAAATATAATGGAACCAATAGTCTTCAGAACTCAACTAATTAGTAAATAGAGTCCAACTGTGTGTAATTTATTCTCAGCATAAATACAGCTGTCCTGTGAAGCCCTTAGAGTTTTGTAAAAGAACCTTAGTGAACAAACAGCATCATGAAGGCCAAGGAACACACCAGACAGGTCATGGATAAAGTTGTTTAAAGCAGGGTTAGGTTATAAAAAAATATCCCAAGCTTTGAACATCTCACAGAGCACTGTTCAATCCATCATCTGAAAATGGAAAGAGTATGCCACAACTGCAAACCTACCAAGACATGGCCGTCCACCTAAATTGAGAGGCTGGGCAAGAAGAGCATTCAGAGAAGCAGCCAAGAGGCCCATGGTAACTCTGGAGGAACTACAGAGATCCACAGCTCAGGTGGGAGAATCTGTACACAGGACAACTATTAGTCGTTCTCTCCACAAATATGGTCTTTATGGAAGAGTGGCAAGAAAAAAGCCATAAGATGTCAAATTTGCAGTTTGCGAGAAGCGATGTGGAAGAAGGTGCTTTGGTCAGATGAGACCAAAATTGTACTTTTTGGCCTAAAAGCAAAAAATGTGTGGTGAAAAACTAACACTGCACATTACCCTGAACACACATCCCCACCGTGAAACATAGTAGTGGCAGCATCATGTTGTGGCGATGCTTTTCTTCAGCAGGGACTGGGAAGCTGGTCAGAGTTGATGGGAAGATGGATGGAGCCAAATACAGGGCAATCTTAGAAGAAAACCTGTTAGAGTCTGCAAAAGACTTGAGACCGGGGCGGAGGTTCACCTTCCAGCAGGACAACGACCCTAAACATACAGCCAGAGCTACAATGGAATGGTTTAGATCAAAGCATATTCATGTGTTAGAATGGCCCAGTCAAAGTCCAGACCTAAATACAATTGAGAATCTGTGGCAAGACTTGAAAATTGCTGTTCACAGATGCAAAAGTGGTCAGACACCTTTGGTGAGTTGCCATTTGCCACATGAGCACTTGTGATGAAGCTTTTATTTGAAGGAACATCAAACCAGAAGATTTCATTTATTTATGGTGTTGGGATTGTCACTTTGGCCTTTTATATATGTATTTGCTTTTGTAATAACCATTTGCTTTTTCACTTTTATTTTGTATGTTTGTAGCGCCAACACCTTTACGTAAGATTTTTTTCCCTATAATACAGTTATAGAGGTTTTCAGATTCTAAAACCAAAACATGTAAAACGTGGAAAGATCAGGAATGATTATTATACAAGATTTATATAGCACCATAAGTTTACGCAGCACTTCACAATAAAAAGGGGACAGTAAAATTACAAGGGAGGGAGATGTGGTACAAAAGGTAAGGGTGTCAGGGAATGATCTGATGGAGGAGACTCAAGTACAGTCCTTAGGTGGAGGTGGGGTAGGCTTCCCTGAATAAGTGAGTTTTCAAGGATTACCTAAAGGCTGACAGGGTAGTAGCTGACCGGACATACCGAGGCAGGGAGTTCCAAAGGATGGGAGAGGCTCTGGAGAAGTCCTGTAGGCAAGCAAGGGAGGAGACAACAAGGGAGTTTGAGAGCCGGAGGTCCTGAGAGGAGTGGAGAGGACAAATTGGGCGATATCTGCAGATGAGACTGGTGATGAAGCTAGAGGCGATGTTGTGGATGGCCTTGTATTTAGAATTTTATGCAGTGGGGTAGGGAAAGCCAGTGGAGAGATTGGCATAAAGGGGTACCAGTCACGGATCGGTTAGTAAGGTGTATTAGCCTGGCAGCAGCATTCATAATAGATTGAAGGGGTCTAGCCTGTGTAAAGGCAGGTCAGTGAGGAGGGAGTTGCAGTAGTCAAGGCGGGAAATAATCAAGGAGGGAATAAGTTGTTCTGTGGTGTCAATAGTTAGGAAGGTGCAAATTCCGGAGATGTTGCGGAGGTTAAGGCGGCAAGATTTAGCCAATGATTGGATGTGGGGGCTGAAGGAGAGGTCAGAGTCTAGGATTACATCCAGCACCCTGGCATGTGCGGAGGGACCAATGGTTGTTCCGTTCTCAATGATAAAGTCATATGAAGGGGACCGGGAGGGGGAAATATCTATGGGAATGTTAATATGTAGGGTAGCATTTGGAGCAATTACATTTTCAGTGGCTCCTCTGGGCCACCATCAATGCATAGGTCACATACTGACAGCTGTTCTGTCACAATCCTTTATCAAAAATTTCTGGGTGGAGCTTTGCTAACCCTAATTTGTGACTCCAATCTTCTGTGTAATGCAATGTAGCAACAGTTTCAGATTCTACAACAACATGCCTGGACCAGTATGGAAAAATACAAGACAAAGTAATAATTGTTTTTTATCAGAAAAATACTTTTAAAAACATAACAGTCTTTACAGCAGAAAAATAATTGCATTCTTAGATTCAGTGGCATTTAAAATTAACATTCAAATTTATTTTTAAAGGAAACCTCTTTTAACTCATTCACACCAGAAGATGATTTCCAGCAAGCTCCTCCCACTTTTCTAAACAACAGTTCTTACATGCTTCTGTTGCCATCTATGATTATGTGGAATACTGAACGAGGCAAACAATATGTTTCATTTAAAGCTTTAAGTGGATGTAAACCCAATTCATGAAATTTGAGCTGGGCACATATATCTGCAGTGTTTTGCTATCTCTCTTCAAAGAGCTAAGTCCCATAGCTCTCTCCTGAACCATTCCTCTGTTATCAGCCTGATAACTCCCGACAAATTCTCTGGCACATCAGATAAAAGCAGCCTGAAATTTCTGTTGGGGGAGGTTGATAAAATAGATTAGCAGGGAGCTGGCCCTGTTACAAAACACCTCTAATGCCTAGTACGCACGGCCGGTTTTTCCGTCGGATCAAAAACCGACGCTTTTCCCGACAGATTCCCTGCAAGCCTGCCTTGCATACACATGCCCAGACAAAAGACCGCCTGTCCAAAACGCGGTGATGTACGATGGCACTATAAAGGGGAAGTTCCATTCCTTTGGGCTGCTTTTGCTGATCCTCATGTTAGTAAAAGTTTGGTGAGAGACGATTCACGCTTTTCAGCCTCATGCTTTTCAGTCCGTGATGTGTTTGCAGCATGACAAATGTGCTATCTCCATTACGAACGCTAGTTTTACCAGAAAGAGCAGTCCCGTCTCATACTGGATTCTGAGCATGCACGTTTTTTTTCCCCCGTCGGAAAAGCATACAGACGAACGGTTTTCCCGCTAGGATTTTTTCCTGATGGGGAAACTGCTTCTCTTTTCTTTTCCTGGCCAAAAGCTCTCATCGCAGTTTTCCCATCAGAAAAAACAGTCGTGCGTACGAGGCATGAGAGTCTCTGCCTATGTGGAGAGGGGGTGTGTGCCTTTCTTCCAATCAGCAATTTTAGCCATCTTGGCTGTATGCCCAGACGTCACACTCTGTGTTAAAAAGGAAGAGAAAATTTCCAACCACGATCTGAACTTTCTAAATAGTATATAAATGTGAAGACAGCAGATATGCATATACAACTTATGTAGGGAGATTTGGTTTATCTCTGTGTATCATCTGAGGCTGTTCACTTCATTGGCTGTATGGAGGGTTTACATCCACTTTTAATGCAGCAAAAGTAAAAACCAACCACTTTAATCATCTTACAAAAAAGTTACATCAAAGAATACACCATTCAGCGTATATTCTATCAGAACCTATTGTGTCTAGTACAGCGATCACTTTCTGTTGCCCTTTTTTGTGGAGTTACAAAGTGAGAACTTCAACCCCAGAGGTTTCATTTTAAATTCAATTGGTAAATATCAGAGAATGAGAGCAGACAACAATATACTGGTTAGATACAGAAGCTATAGCACATTTTTTTTTAAATCTGATCACTTTTAGAAATAAAAATAAAGAGTAAAATACATGTATACTATAAAACCCCCAAACCTGATCACATTGATCAAAAATATATGCAAACATTAAAGTGAACCTGTGCTTTATGCATGCCAGAAGAAATAAAAGCTACACTTAACTCCAAGTTAAAGTGTTACTAAACCCAGGAATCTGCATTCTCTATATCTGGTCTCCCAAAGAACATGGAAATGCAATTATTTTAGTAAATATAAACTTCTAAATACCCTTTCTCATCAGCAGTATAGGGCAGTCTTGTGACTTCTATCAGTGTCCGGCTGAGCACTGATTATAGCTTTTATGAGGAGCATTCATTCTCCTTTGATTGTCCTATGAGAGTGTATGACCCTATACCCTCTGTTTTGACAGTGCTGATTGGCCCTGTGCCGATCACATGCACCTGCTAAAAAAAAAAAAATCTCTAGCAATACACACCAAACTGAGCATGTGCAGAGTGCCTCCAAGGCTCCATTTAATTAGTAGATGGGTTGGGGACAGTGGAAGATGAGGAGGATCAAAAAAGACAGGATTAAACAGCCTTTTTACACAATACAGAGGATAGGATTAACCCCTTAGGTTCCACAGTGAGTATAACAAGCATGCTTTACTGCACGTAAAGACTGATTTTACTGCTGAGGGTTTAGTAACACTTTAATATAAGAATCATGTGCTTGCCTTTCCACTAAACCCCAAAACGGCTTTGATCTATTGCTGGCCTGTCTGAGAAATAAAGCTGCCTATCCAAACCCCAGAGACCAATTATCAGGCCATCAGCTGGAGGCAGGAGAGTGTATGCAGCTCCTGTCAAAATAATCTCAAACAAGCATAAGGGGAATACTGTACATGCTCCTGATATTCTATGGAGGACAGTGAATGTTTCTTTTCCCAGTATAGGTGCAGGTTTACTTTAAGCATAAAACAGCCAGTAATGTGTATATATAATAATTATATGATGAAAACTAACCTGTCATAAGGCAATTTATTCTTTCAAATCTTTTGAGGGCAAAGATAAAGTGCATATATTTTAGCAATCCATTATTGTCCCACTATATACACCCAACACGCATGCACTAATAAAAGTCCTACAAAAATGCAACACCACATTTCAAAAAGTAGAATATTTCACAGAGTTCCGAGTCCTTAGAAAAGCGGATAGTACAGAATGTGCGAGACAGTTCATGGGGTTTGGCACACAAAAAAAAACATACACCAACCAATCAAACCAGCAGCAGTACCACAAAGTGTTAACCAACCTTGCAAAATTGTGTAAAAATAAAATTTTATTTTGCTACAGGAAGATTAAACTCTCTTAAAGATAGCAACACCAAGGAAAACCCAATGAATGAGAAAAATATAGTGCTCTCTGTATAGCTTAAAATCAACTAAAATGTATTAAAAGCTCACTTAAATAAAACATATTAGTATAAGCTCATCTTATATTAGTGATTATAGAAGTACTAAGTAGCTTGCCGCTCTCTCACTGACACCCGGAATCAAATCCTCTAGCCTGTGCTGCTGCTGGAAAAACGGAAAATTGTATACTTACCTTCCGTAATTTTCCTTTCCTGACGCATCTTCATGGCAGCACACACTGGGTTGTGACTCCGCCCCCACAACCTGACAGGATTGGTTAGCTATAAATTTGAAGGGGAGACACCCGGCATTATTCTCCGTAAATATCATCATTGAACAGTAGGGTGGGCAGCTGTGTGCTGCCATGAAGATGCGTCAGGAAAGGAAAATTACGGAAGGTAAGTATACAATTTTCCGTTTTCCTGACGCATTCATGGCAGCACACACTGGGAAATAACTCGCCAGTCGGGAGGGTTCAATGCAACAGTATTTTATTCCCTATAGAGCAGAAGAATTGGCCCTGATGACAGATCTGCCAAATTCGGCCGTAGCCAAGAGAGCGGCGTCCACCCTGTAGTGGGCGATAAAGGTATGCCTGGAAGACCAGGTTGCTGCTCTGCATATAGTTTCCGCAGAAACACCACAATATGCTGCCCAAGAGGTTGCCACTGCCCTGGTTGAGTGTGCCCTGACGCCTTCCGGGATCTCCATCTGCTGAGTGGAATACGCTTTTCCAATAGCCCTGACCAGCCAAGAGGCGATGGTGCGGGAAGTGGCCGCCTGACCTCGCCTGGCCCCGTGAGGTATAATCAAGAGAGCGTCTGTTGATCTGAGATGAGTAGTAGCCGACAGATATTTGGAAAGTGTAGATTTAATGTCCAAGGCATGAGGTTCGCCATTCTCGTTAGAAAGGCATGGTAAGACGATGTCCTGGCTGTAATGGAAGGCCGAAGTAACTTTGGGCAGGAAACGGTCTGACGGTCTCAGAATCACTCTGTCGGGATGAAAAATCAGGTAAGGTTCTTTAGACATGAGAGCTTGCAACTCCGACACTCTCCTCGCCGAGGCAATGGCGATGAGGAAGGATAACTTTAAGGTCAGATCCCATAGAGAAATCGAGTTGAGTGGGAAGAAGGGAGGATTGGAGAACGCCTCGAGGACCACCGAAAGATCCCAGGACGGGAAGGACGGTCTTCTGGGTGGTCTGATCTTTACGCATGCCTTCATGAACTGGATGATCAAAGGATGCAAGGCCCACCTGGTGCCAGTTTTGGCGGACAGAGCGGAGATCTGTACCTTTAGGGTGCCTGAATTTAGTCCCTTGTCAATTCCCGTTTGCAGGAACTCCAGGATCTGGTAAGGATCGGGTGAGACGGGGTTCCAATCTTTGAGTTGCGCCAGCTGGGCGAATTTTTCCCAAATCCTGGTATAAATGGAGTTCGTGGAGGGTCTCCTGGCCTGCATTAAGGTTGTTATAACCGCTTGGGAACATCCTTGTTCCCTTAGTCTAGCCCTCTCAACCTCCAGGCTGTCAGGTGGAGCCTGTCTGGGGCTGGATGGGGAGACCGACCTTGGAGTAGGAGATCCGCCGTAACTGGAAGGTGGATTGGAGGTCGGGTATTGAGCTGCAGGAGCGTCGTAAACCACGGTCTCCTCGGCCAGAATGGTACCACTGTGATTACTGTGGCCGACGACCTTCGTAGTCGCGACAGAAACCTCGCTATTAGAGGAGTTGGGGGGAAGATGTACCCCAAATTGAAGTCCCATGGGTGAAGGAGGCAATCTGTCCCCTCCGCTGTTGGAAAGGGTACCCTGGAAAGGAATCTCGAACACTTGGCATTCGCTGGTGTTGCTGCCAGGTCTATCTCCGGAACCCCCCAGGTTTCCGTTAGAACGGTGAACACTCGGCGATTCAAGGACCACTCGTTGTTGGATAGAAGTTCTCTGCTCAGAAAGTCGGCTAGCGTATTCTGTGCTGCTGGGACATAGACTGCTCTCAGGTCCAGAAGATGTATCTGGGACCACTCCATTATGGGGCGAACTTCTTCCAGAAGAGTGAGGCTTCGGGTACCGCCTTGCCTCTGGATGTAGGCTACCGCCACCCTGTTGTCCAACCGAATTAGGACGCTCTTCCCCTGAAGAAGAGGCGCAAAGGCTAAGAGGGCCTGGAATGCCGCTCGGAGCTCCAGTATATTTGAGACTGTCCCCCGAGCAGGGAAGTGCCAGTGACCCTGGGCTGTCTGATCCAGGTAGTGAGCCCCCCAACCTCTCTCGCTGGCATCGGATGTTACTATCTCCGGTTCCGGAGGAGCTATGGGCCTGAATCTTCTGAGGTTGGAAGGGCAAGTCCACCACAGAAGGGAGTGTCTTACATGACTGGGGATGCTGATGGGTTGGTGCATTGATGCTCCGTCCCAATGCCTGAGAAAGGTGTTCTGCAGGGTTCTCATGCGCCATTGGGACCATTGTACCATGGGTATGGTGGATGACATCGAGCCCAGCATACTGAGGCAGGTTCTGGAAGACGTGAGACTGGAAGACAACAGATTCCGCACTTTCTGGATTAAGGGGTTCACCTTCTCTAAGGGCAGTTGTACCCTGTTCTGCTTCGTGTCCAATTCTGCCCCCAGGTAAACCATGGACTGTGATGGTTGAAGGCTGCTCTTTCGCCAGTTGATTAACCAGCCAAACTTTTGGAGGGTCGAGATTAGGATCTCCCGCTGGAGGAGTAGAGTCTCCCGATTTGTGGCCAAGAGCAAGATATCGTCCAGGTAATGATGCACCCGCAGCCCCTTCTCTCTGAGGAATGCTATGAGGGGAAGCATAACCTTCGTGAACGTCCTGGGAGCCGAGGAGATCCCGAATGGTAGACATCGGAATTGGTAGTGATGTTGGCCGATGGAAAAGCGCAGGAACTTCTGGTATGCGGGATGTATTGGCACATGGAGGTAGGCGTCTGACAGGTCGATCGACAGCGTCCAGTCCCCGAGATTTACTGCCAGGAGGATGGACTGGAGACTCTCCATCTTGAAGGCCTCTATTTGAATCCTTCTGTTGAGCCGCTTGAGGTCCAGCACGGGCCATAGGTCCCCTGATTTCTTTCGAACCAGAAAGAGAGGGGAATAAAATCCCCTGCCTCTTTGGTGCGAAGGAACTTCCATGATAGCTTTTTTCTGCAATAGTTCTAAAATGTATTGCATGAGCAGTCTCCTTTTGTCTAGGGAAGACGGTATTTTGGTGGGCTAAAGGTAGCGTGAGGCAATACCCCTATAAAGTTCCATCTGTGGCCATGCTTTATTGTAGAAAGGGTCCATGGATCTTCTATGTGGTTCGACCATATTTGCGCAAAACTGCTGAGCCTGGCGCCCACCTGAGCTGGGTGGGCAGGCAAGACTTCAAAAGGACTTCTGCTGGTCCCCTGCAGTAGTGACCTTGGGCTTCTGCCCCCTCGTAAAGGGTGGGCGATTAGGTCTCCAATCTCTCCTGAACTCCTTACCGGGACGATAGGATCTGGCCTCCCTGTACCTCTCAGGCAGATTACGCCTGAAGGTAGGACCTTTCTGAGGCTTGGGTCTTCTGTTGGAGGGAATAAGCCCCGATTTTCCACCCGTGACCTTGGAGATTGCCGAATCCAATTTTGTGCCGAACAGGTTCGTGCCATCATATGGTATCCTGCACCAGTTTGCTTTTGAAGCCGCGTCAGCGACCCAAGGTTTTAACCATAAGGCTCTGCGGGCCATAACTGAGGCTAACATGGACCTGGCCGAGGAACGAATGATATCCACCGAGGCCCCCGCCATAAAGTCACCGGCTAGCCTGATCTCCTGCAAGGAGGATATGACATCCCTTCGATCAGCACCTTCTAGGAGAACCTTCTCAGCATTGGCTGCCCATGCGGAAATGGCCTTGGCGACAGCTGCCGTAGCAATAGCTGGTCTACATGCGCCCCCCGAGGTGGAGTAAGCCTTCTTTAATTCTAGGTCGATTTTACGGTCGAGAACATCCCGGAAAGATACTGCGTCTTCTATTGGCAGAGTGACATGCCTGGCGAGTCGCATAAGAGAAGCATCCACCACGGGAGCGTTAATGAGGGAAGCGACTTTAGAGTCTTTCAGAGGGTATAGTTTAGAGAGTTTGTTGGACAGACCGGGACGCTTGTCCGGTTTCTCCCACTCCTCCTTAATGAGGTCCTCCAGTTCGTCGATGAAGGGAAACAGTTCGGGGTCCCTCCTTAACTCGGGGAAATATTTCCCAACCTTGGGTGGTTCCGTCACGGGTTCTTCCCAGCCTATTGTCGCCTTGACTGAGCGGGCAAAAGGTTCGACTAGACAGAAGTCAAATCCAGACACAAGTTCTCGATCTTCATGATCAGAATGAGCCTCTATTAGTTGGGCATATGGGCCGGAGGCGGATGAGGTGCCCGGAGTGGGCTCATCACAGACCAAAGGAACTGAAGTCCACATTGATTCTTGCGCTGACTCCCCCACGAGCTGTTGGGAGGAGAAATCTGTAGTCATCCTGGCGCTCGTCTCCTTTTCTCTAGTTGCTTCATTAAAGCAAGTCTGACATGCTAGCTTTCCTGGCAAAGCAGTAGCACCGCACACCCAGCAAGCGTTAGCTGCAGGACGGGTATGATAATGCTCGCGGTGGGATGAGGGAGACCGTCTGCGGTGAGACCGGCTATGACGGGAACGGCTGCGGCGTGATCGGCTGTGCCTTGATCGATGGTAGCGGGAGGAGGATCTTGACCGACTTTTACGGGACCTCCTGCTTGATGCATGCCTGGACCTCTCCCTGCGCCGTGGGCTTGCGTCTCTTGGCCTGATGGGACTGCAACAGATAGGCAGTGTTTAGTGGCCGGCTCTCTTTTTTGTCTCTTCTCTACTTACCACGCAAGTGATGGTCTCCATACCTCGTTTGTTGGTAGTGGTCTGCGAGGGCAGTGGGCTCCATGAAAAACACAGGGAAGCAGCAGAGGGATACACTGGAAGAAAGCAACAGAAGTTACAAAATAAGCAAACAAAACACCTAACCAGGTATAGGCAAAGGGAAAGGGAAGCACCTGCATACCCTGGGAGAAATCCCTGTGGAATTCCAGCAAAGCAGCAGCCTCAGGGAAAAAAAGAAATTTTCAGGCTTTTTTTTAAAATTGGCGCCGCCGTCGCGGCGCTGATGACGCGTACGCGCATGCGCAGTAGCGTCCCGGCGCCATCTTGGATGAGGGCGAGGGAGGTGTCCGGCGTCCTCATTGTGCTGCGCGCATGCGCAGTACGCCCGAGGAGCGCGGCGGTGCGAGGGACTACATGGCTCAGTGAGCCTGCCTGGAAAGGAACAAAAAGGTACAAGCGCACACAGTGACATGAGGGGAAGAGAAATGAATGGCACAATATGGAAAGCCTTTGTCATACAAACTCTCAGGGGCACAATAGGGAAAGCCTTGTAATACAAAGCACCAGGAGAAAAAAGGGAAAATAGTTAGAGAGCCACACTGCCGGTCTAAGCTTATTTAAAGCTTGTATATATGCCAGGAACTTGCCGGGATTAACCCCTGAGACCACCAGAGCGGGGCTCCCCCTATAAAAGCTCTATTAGAGACTGTACAAGGGGGACTTCCAAACAGGAGAGGCTGAACCTGCAGGGGCGATAGCGGTAGGAGACAAGCTGTACGTCCACGTCCTGTCAGGTGAGGATAAAAAAAGAGAATAATGCCGGGTGTCTCCCCTTCAAATTTATAGCTAACCAATCCTGTCAGGTTGTGGGGGCGGAGTCACAACCCAGTGTGTGCTGCCATGAATGCGTCAGGAAAAATAATTCCTCCTGTTTACTCCACCCAAACAAGATTTCCTTGGTGTTGATCTTTAAGAGGGTGAGGTTTAATTATTCGAGCCAATCCTGGCTGTTTTAAAGGGACCTTTGCAGTTGACCTTTTATAACATTAAGGTCCAACATTGAAGGTGAGCGTTTGTCCACAAGAGTTGGTGGAATGAACACTATGGCCCAGATTCACAGAGATCGGCGTATCTCTGTGTGGGCGCAACGTATCTCATTTACGTTACGCCGCCGCAAGTTTTTCAGGCAAGTGCTTTATTCACAAAGCACTTGCCTCTAAAGTTGCGGCGGCGTAGCGTAAATCACCCGTCGGAATTCAAATTCGGCGGGTAGGGTGTGTGTTTCATTTAAATGAAGCGCTTCCCCGCGCCGAACGAACTGCGCATGCGCCGTCCCTAAAATTTCCCGACGTGCATTGCTCTAAATGACGTCGCAAGGACGTCATTGGTTTTGACATGGACGTAAATTACGTCCAGCCCCATTCACGGACGACATACGCAAACAACGTAATTTTATAAATTTTCGACGCGGGAACGACGGCCATGCTTAACATTGACTGCACCTCATAGACCCAGGGGCAACTTTACGCCGGGAAAAGCCTGGCAACTCCACCTTTCCGAAAGACCTGATACTCTAATGCCGCGTACACATGATCGGAAATTCCGACAAGAAAAGTCCGATAAGAGCTTTTGGTCGAAAATTCTGACCGTGTGTAGGCACCAACAAAAGATTGAGAGCAGGTTCTCTATTTTTCCGACGGAAAGAGTTTCTATCGTAAAATCCACTCGTCTGTATGCAATTCCGACGCGCAAAAAAACATGCATGCTCAGAATCAAGCAGAAGAGCCGAACTGCCTATTGAACTTCATTGATCTCGGCTTGTCGTTCTTGACAGTCTGAAGATTTGTGTGACCGTGTGTCTGCAACACAAGTTTGAGCCAACATTCCGTCAGAAAAAATCCACGATTTTCTTGTCCGAATTTTCGATCATGTGTATGCGGCCTTGTTTACACCTGCATTGCACTCCGAAGAACAACCCGAATTTGGACCACTCTTCAGAGAGAATTTGACAGGTGGTGAGGAGGCATATAAGACATAATCATCAAGGAGCCAGCCTCTTCCCATTCCTTTGAAGGCTAACTATCTTCATAATCTATGGCTGGTTTTCTAGGCGCTAATTTTCTAGTATTTTGCCAACTTCAGTCCTTTTATATTCTCGCCAAATATACTATGCTTTTGAAGAAGCGTGTCCGCACGTGAAACATGTAAAGCCCTAATTTTCTCCAATCAAATTCAATCTATTAAATCTATTGCTGCAGGTGTTGAGCCACACTTTCAGGACATAATGTTACTATGGAAAGAATCTAGCGATCTTCCTTAAAGTCTTGTTACCAGTGTGGTTTCTCCACTAGCTAATGAAATGTCTTGATTGGATGTTTGTATATTATCTGTGTTATGTAAAGGATTTTTAGAATTCAACTTTATTTATGTATTTAAAATCAAAAAATTATATTTTTATAAAAACGTCTATTTCTGTGCCTACAAAGTCCAAAAAAAGCCCCTAATTTTTCCTTTTACAATATCAAATTAGCCATGAACATCTATGAAATTTTCCCTTGAAACAAATCTTATAGCAGACTGGATGGTTCCTATGTAACCCACCAGCTGCTAAATGTATATAATATAAAGGGCACCAGACAAATATCTGGTATGAGTGGTACAGATCCTAAAATTTCCAACAATCATTATCAATTGTTCCCAACAATCCTAATATCAGCTACGGTAATTATATCTGCACATGAAATGCCGATTATGGAATATGACAGGTTCTCCCTAAATCACAAAATGCGTATTTCTAAACTGAAAGAAGCCAAGCTATACATGTATACAGACAAAGGAAACAGTCGGCATTCTTCTCCTTTGTGGACCTGCAAAGACAAACAAATTAAGTAGAATTACTTTCCTATATCAGAAGTCTTTTTACTCTCAGAAGAATTTTTACATAGGAATACATAAATGTAGTGAGAGGTACTGTATTCTTTAAATGTGAAATGGAGCCTTCACCCCAACATGTTCTACACAATGAAAACTCTTGTAATAAATGCCCTTCCATGGATAGTACAGATCCCTTTTTAGAACACAATTTTAGACTGTATATTATTTCTTTACACACTTTGACAGTTTAGCACAACTTGTGAAAACTACACAAAAGACAACAAATCTACAAGCTTCAGAGACAGCCAAGTTCTCCTCTTTTCCTCACCCAAAGAAGAGCCCTGATCAGTCTCAAGTGTTTGCCGTTTTTATGCAGTCAACCAATAAAAAAATGTTTTGTGGGGAAGAGGCCCTTGACCTCATCAACATGGGGACAAGGTGCTTGAGGGGATCCCCGTCCCCCCAACCACCCACCCATGTTGTTGGCATGTGACCTGGTATGGTTCAAGAGGGGGGCTGATTGCTTGTCCCCCCCCCCCTTTTCCTGGCCTGACAGGCTGCATGCTCGCATAAGAATTTGGAATGGATTTTAAGGGGACTCCATTCCATTTTCGTGTGTAATAGGGAACTGAAAACTTACATTCAGGCCTTCTCTGCATTGGAGTTGTCAGACGTGGTGTCAGAAGCTGCAAAATATACATCAGTGATTATCATGTACAGTACATCTATTATACTGCAAACAGATCTATATCAGTATAATGGCAGATAAAGCTCACACACAGGACCTGTATACATTGCAGCTACAGACCTAGAAACACAGCAACAGGAACACAGAAATAGTCATAGGAACACAGCAATAGACACAGGAACACCGCAATAGACACATGAACACAGCAATAGACACAGGAACACAGCGATAGACACAGGAACACAGCGATAGACACAGGAACACAGCGATAGACACAGGAACACAGCGATAGACACAGGAACACAGCGATAGACACAGGAACACAGCGATAGACACAGGAACACAGCGATAGACACATGAACACAGCGATAGACACATGAACACAGCGATAGATGTTACCGGTCCCAAAATATAGATTAAGGGAACCGATGATTGTAGACGTACTGATGTGATGTGATCATCTCGGCGGGTACTACAAAAATACACGAACAGGAAAATATATGACCATGCTTCTTTATGATGTGAAATGAGTTTCACTTTTACATAACAATACATACAGTTTTTTATAGTTACATGTTTATAATTGATAACATAACAACAGTACAGATTGGACTGAAATACTTTAAAACATAGCTGCAATAATGAATACCATTATATTTTAATAAACATACATTTCCCTTTTATTCTGTGTTATAGACACTTATCTTTATCTCTATGGCACACTTTAGCTGTGTCATAATGAGAGTTACACTGCATTGCTTATAAATATAAATCCTGAAGCAATTCTCTCTTTTGACCACTAGATGGCGCACCTTGCATAAATGTACAAGCAGTGTATAACCTGTCCATGTGGCTATTAATCCTATATCATTTTACCATGTGCTTCTAATATATATAACTTTGCATAAATCAGGTTGAAATATACCCATATATAACAGTCTAGTGCTTGCAATAAACAGTTGCTCCGACCAGTACAATAGTCCTAGGGTTTTTCGCTATTTTCACTGCTCTCAACACATGCTGCTTTGAAAGTCTAATTACAACAAAACTATTGCACAAAATCTACTAAAACTTTCTCCTGCAACTGCTCTAGATGTTTAGGAATCTTTCTAGTACAGTTTAGTAAGAATGAGAATGGTTTAAAGTACATACCTACAAAAATACACGAACAGGAAAATATATGACCATGCTTCTTTATGACTAAAATGAGTTCACTTAGTCACATGATGCATGTGGCCTTATATAGACTCTGTTCGGGTACCCTCTCTGCCATCTACTGGTTGTTTTATAGAATAGCAGGATATCAAAAATAACAATAAAAATAAATGAATGTAGGCTATGGGGTGCCTGTTTTGTCTTTCATGTGATACCCCAGCCCGTCACACTCTCCCCTCCTTTAGTTAATGGCTCCTGACATTACACCTAATTGTTCTCTGAACTCTATTGAGTTATTTAAGAAACCCAAATAGGTACTTGCTGCCACCACGGAGCTATGTTAACTACCTGGTATGTCATGGGAGTAGCTAGCATTGTAGGAGTTTGTACGGTGTGAACCTGACTTGGTCTGTAGGTTGGCTGACCTAGTGTATCATATGTAAAGATCTCTTTAGACTTAGTTTGCCTGGTAGATCTTCTTACAGGAGTTGAGTCTTCTCCATCAACATCATTCTCTCTTAGCATATCTTGGCTCACCGGTAAGTCTTGACTTAATGGGTGTAATTCTGCAGTGTCTAGTTCCACCATGTCTGAAGCCCAAACTTGGTCACCAACTACTGTTCCATCATTTTGTTCTTGTTCAAGATTGGGTGTGGTAGTTGTAGGATAGAACTCTGGAGCAGAAATTCTTAATGGCGGTTTCTGTACGTTTTGAGAGTTTTGTTGAGGCACAACGTGATCATGACTTTCTGTAGTCTCCGGTACATAAGAATAATACCATCCTTCATCATCAGAACCTTCCTTCTCCTGGTTCAGATCCATGCTAGTCTCTTTCCTGTTACTTGATTGTCTTTTGTTCATCGGTACTCTTGGAATGTGTCTTTCAATGGGTAGGTCATTTACTGGTAGTAACAGATTTCTGTGCAGTACTCGAATAGTCTTTTTACCACTTTCAGGCTGAATTTTGTACACAGGCCCATCTTTGATTCTTTCTACCACTTTGTGTACTGATTCTTCCCAGTATGAACGAAGTTTACCAGGACCTCCTCTTTCAGAGAGATTTCGCACTAAGACCCGATCACCCGGTTGGAGAGGTGCTCCTTTTATCTTCTTGTCATAGTACTTCTTCCCTTTGGCAGATGATTTTTGGCTATTCTCGGATGCGATCTTGTAAGCTTCTTGCATTCTGGATGCCCATTTCTGAGTAAATGTTGGTTGACTTTCTGATTCCTTTTCCAAATTTAGATTGAGCATTAGGTCAATCGGCAAACGAGGAGATCTCCCATACAATAGAAAGAATGGCGAGTATCCAGTGGCTTCATGCCTGGTGCAATTGTATGCATGAACCATGTGTGGAAGATGTTCTTTCCAATCTGACTTTTTCTCTTCCTCTAAGGTACGAAGCATCTGTAACAAAGTACGGTTCAGTCTCTCCACTGGGTTACCCTGTGGATGGTATGGGGTAGTTCTTGAATGAGAAATCCCTGCCAATCGTTGCAATGTCTGAAACAAGTTGTTTTCAAATTCTCTTCCTTGATCATGATGGAGTTTCTCTGGATATCCAAAACGTGGTATGAAATCTTGAAAGATCTTTTCTGCTGCCGTTTTTCCAGATTTGTTCTTAGTTGGATACGCTTGTGCAAAGCGTGTGAAATGGTCTACCATTACGAGTATATACTCATATCCTCCTTTGCTTCTCTCCAAGTGGAGGTAATCAATGGATACTAGCTCCAAGGGTGAACTGGTAGTAATCCCACCCATAGGTGCTCTTTCTGGGATATTTGGACGCTTTTGTTTGATGCAGTTACACGTCTTCAGCACATATTCATCAATGTCTCTTTGCATAAATGGCCAGTAAAACCGTTCACGTGCTAGGTGGATTACCTTGTCAGTGCCAATGTGACCCATGTCATCGTGAAGGCTTCTTAAGACCAATGGTTTTAGCTTTTCTGGTAGAACTAGCTGTTTTCGGGTTCCAGAGTGTCGATATAGGATTCCTTCCTCCACTATGAGTTTGTTCCATTCGTGTATCAAACGTCTTGTTTTACTGGTCATACTTTCCTTTTCTTTGTGGTTTGGAGTCCAATTGTTCTCCTTAAACCAGACCACTTCTCTAATGTTGGTATCATCTTCTTGTAATGCTCTGATATTCTCCTGAGTCATTGGGCAGATTGTCCGTCCTTTCAGCAATTCTTCTGCCACATCACTTTCTGAGTGAAGAGTCAATGAGGCCACCCATGGTGCCTCTTCTTCGTTGACAGCTTTGCTCCCTTGCCACATAGCTGACACAACCTCGAATGGTACAAGCTCTGTGTACTCACTCAGATTCTCAGTGAGTTCCACCGGAAATCGTGACAGTGTATCCGCGTCAGCATTCTGTTTACCTGGCCTGTACTTGATATCAAAGTGGAAATCGGCCAGCTCACCAACCCAGCGATGACCCACAGCATTCAGTTTGGCGGTACTCAAGACATATGTCAATGGGTTGTTGTCTGTATAGACTGTGAATGTTGGAGCGTAATACAGGTAATCTCTGAATTTGTCACAGATTGCCCACTTGAGAGCTAGAAACTCAAGTTTACCAGAGTGGAGATGGTAATTGCGTTCCGCTGGGGTCAATGTTCTGGAGCCAAATCCAATAACACGAAGGTGTTCTCCTTGTCGTTGGTACAGTACAGCACCTAGGCCTTCATTGGAAGCATCAGTGTGTAAGATGAAGGGTAAGTCAAAATCAGGGTATGCTAGTATCGGTGGATTGGTTAGCATGTCCACCAATCTGAATACCACAGCTTGATGTTTGGGTGTCCATTGGATCGGTGTTTTAGATGGCACTTGTGTTTTATTCCCGACTCTCTTTGTAGGTTCCCCGCGCCGGTTTTTGGTGATGGATGTAGCAGATTCTTTCTCCGTGTTCTGCAAAAGTTCATACAGTGGTTTAGCAAGTCGAGAGAAATCTTGAATGAAGGACCTGTAGTAGCTCAGGAATCCTAACAAAGTTCTGACTTCTCCAACTGTTTTTGGTTCTTTCCTTTTCAACTGCAATACCGCTTCAAGATCATTTGGGTCAATTTTTATGCCTTCTTCTGACACCATTCGCCCAAGGTATCGAATCTGTCGTTTAAAGAGTTCACACTTCTTCGGTCTAAGTTTGATACCATTCTCGCGCATTCGACTAAGCACTTGCCTAAGATCATCGACATGCTCCTGAAAAGTTTTGGAGTAGCAAAGTACGTCATCCAGGTATGGAGAACAACATTTGTCTCTGATGCCCTCTAGTACATTCTCCATGCATCTCTGAAAAGCTGCTGGGGCATTAGTCAATCCGAACGGAATACGATTCCACTCCAGGAGTCCCCAGGGGGTGCTGAAAGCTGTCAGGTGTCTGGAGTCTTCGTGCACAAAGCCTTGATGATACGCACTACCCTGGTCCAGGATTGAGAACCATGTAAATCCTCCTAAGCTATCCAGCAGATCTTGTATTCTAGGTAGTGGATGTCTATCTGGAATAGTCTTCCGGTTTAACTCCCTAAAGTCCACACATAGTCGTAGGCTCCTGTCCTTCTTCCGAACACAGACAACTGGTGACGAGTATGCGGAAGAAGATTTCGTTACCCAACCTTGGTCAAGAAGGTTTTGGACATATTCTTTCACTTCCTGATATAGGGGTTTCGGTATCGAATTGTAGCGTTTCTGGACAGGAGTTTCATCTTTCAGATTTATCTTCAGTTTCAGGTTTGGAATGCTTCCTATGTCTCCCTCATCTCGAGCAAAGACATCTGATTCGTCATATAACATTTGTCTCGCTATCTCCTGTTCTTCTTCTGAGAGATTATCCAAATTGACAGGTGGGTGCCACTTAACAAATTCGTTAGTGGGTAGCTGATTTGCAGCGTCCACTTGATTCAACTGGTTTACATGAAACATTCTTTTCTTCTGGTCAATTCCCTTTTCATCGTCTTTATTTGGAGAAAATGGTAGAATCTCAGCTGCTGGAGAAATGGTACCCAATACTGTTCTGGGTGGAAGGTAGATATCATGTTCAGCACGGTTCAGTATGGGTATCTTCACTAGTTTAGAGAAACCGTTTGGTACATCTACCACTGAAGGAAATAGTTCAAGTCCTTCTTCAACTGGATATTCTGGAAGTGGTTCAAATGGCATGATTCCTCCTTTCGGCCATGCTCTAATTCTGCATTTGACTTCACCAAGCTCGCCTCCTTTGATCTGGAGTCCTTTCTTCCCCACTTTGACCACACGACTATCGGATATTTCTCCTGGGTCAGTTGCTTGACTGACAGCATTGACAATGTTATTTGCTACACTTTGTCTTACTTTCATGGCTTCACTTAGCAAGATAGTCAGGTTTTGGGTGCTGTTTGATCGGTCACGGTTTTCTCTAATCAATTCTTCGATAACATTAAATCCAAGAAGTGGATTGTCGTTACAGCAGTCGCTCACCAGTATTGGCACATGGATGGCTGAGTTTCCATGTCCACTACTTTCGAATTCCAGGAGGACTTCAATCCATCCAATGAATGGAATGATAGAACCATTTGCAGCTGTAATGGATAAGTTGTCGTCACAAAGTAAATCTTGTATGTGTCTAATAGAGACACCGGGTAGAAACTTTTCTAACCATGCCTTCCCGACAATGCTGACCTGAGCTCCTGTGTCCATCAACATGTCAACCGGAACCCCATTCATCCGACAAGACAATAGGCATTTTCCTCCAATTAATTGTGCTACGCGTTGTTTGGAGCATCCATTCTCTTTTGGGAGTGTCCTAGTTGACCGGTGGGTGAATACCCTATTTACCTTAGCATGGGACAGATTATTTGAGGTGGTCACTGGTTGTCCCTTTCCCAGTGACCGTCTGTAGTTTCCTGACTGCCTTCTTTTCTTCAAGCAATCAACTGCTCTGTGTCCTGTCCAACCACAGTAGAAACAATGGTAGCAGTTCTGACTCTCTCGTTTGATGCAATCATCACACCTGGGCTTGCAATGAGCTGTATCTGGAACTTGAACATTGGTTAGTGGCTTAGTCATTCGGTTTTCCACAACAGGAGTTTGCTTCATCATCTTCTCCAGGTTCTTCGTGAGAGCCGAAACCTGTGTTGTTAGTTCCATTAGTGCAGTGTGATTTGCTCTAGCATCTCCCTCAACTCTCCTTTGCACTGTTTCTTTTTCACTATTCCCTGGTGTCTGTGACAAATGAACAGTAAGATGTTTATGTTTAGGTGCACTGTTTAAGCGTCTCTGCCTTTCTGTTTCTTCATCAACTGATCTGGTGACCTGCTCTATGACAAAGTCATCAGTTACTGTCAAATCAGACACGTAAGGCTTGATATCTCGTCTGACATTAGAATTTTTCTCGTTTAGTCCCTGATACAGTGTATGAAGGAATACGCCTTGTACTAGCTTTTTGTCATAGTTAAACTCTAGCCTATCATGTTGTGATGTAAACAGAATTTTTTGTTTTAACCCTGCTAGCCTGTAAACAAATTGTTGTGCTGTCTCTTTTTCTTGCTGTGTAGCATTGCTAAGTTCCTGAAATAACTCAGTACCACTTCGTTCTCTCATATGTGACTTCAAAAACTTTTTCAATTCAACAACAGTAAGATCCTCTTTGTCAGTCAACATATCTTTAAAATGACCAGGTTTGATTATTCTCAACACTGTGCGTATAATTTCAGATTCAGGGAATTTTTCACTTAGACCCTCGTCAATCTGACGGCACACGCTACTGTAACTCATGTCCGAACCATGATCTGAAATTACACCACCATGCATTTTGAATTCCCTACGTGGCAATAAAGCAACAACATCAGTTAATCTCACCACCTCCGATCCCTGTTCAGTCCTTGCAGTCCCACTACTCATTTCTTTAGCAGTGGTTGCAATGTTCACAGTTGGTGTACTTTCCTTATTGAGTTTTAGTTCATCGATCTTGTCTTGGATGATGAGCAGGTAAGACATGCCTTGATCTTCTAACTTCGCCAGCTGATCACTTCTCATGTAGTCTACAATAAATTCAACGAATTCCATTTCGCTTGCACCAGTCACTGATGGAACGTCCACGTCTCTTTCATCATCCAGCGTAATAGCGAGGCTATACAGCTGTTCTTTACTCAGCAGATGAATTTGTTTCCGGATACCCCACATCAGCGCACGACGAGGGGACGCCATCTCTGTTGCACTCACACGGCAGACGACACTCGCGACTCTCCTTGTAGCTCTGCAGTCGACTCACACTCGTCTCGCGTTTCCCTCTCACTGGTACACAACGAATCCCGGACGAGCCCCCAAAATGTTACCGGTCCCAAAATATAGATTAAGGGAACCGATGATTGTAGACGTACTGATGTGATGTGATCATCTCGGCGGGTACTACAAAAATACACGAACAGGAAAATATATGACCATGCTTCTTTATGATGTGAAATGAGTTTCACTTTTACATAACAATACATACAGTTTTTTATAGTTACATGTTTATAATTGATAACATAACAACAGTACAGATTGGACTGAAATACTTTAAAACATAGCTGCAACAATGAATACCATTATATTTTAATAAACATACATTTCCCTTTTATTCTGTGTTATAGACACTTATCTTTATCTCTATGGCACACTTTAGCTGTGTCATAATGAGAGTTACACTGCATTGCTTATAAATATAAATCCTGAAGCAATTCTCTCTTTTGACCACTAGATGGCGCACCTTGCATAAATGTACAAGCAGTGTATAACCTGTCCATGTGGCTATTAATCCTATATCATTTTACCATGTGCTTCTAATATATATAACTTTGCATAAATCAGGTTGAAATATACCCATATATAACAGTCTAGTGCTTGCAATAAACAGTTGCTCCGACCAGTACAATAGTCCTAGGGTTTTTCGCTATTTTCACTGCTCTCAACACATGCTGCTTTGAAAGTCTAATTACAACAAAACTATTGCACAAAATCTACTAAAACTTTCTCCTGCAACTGCTCTAGATGTTTAGGAATCTTTCTAGTACAGTTTAGTAAGAATGAGAATGGTTTAAAGTACATACCTACAAAAATACACGAACAGGAAAATATATGACCATGCTTCTTTATGACTAAAATGAGTTCACTTAGTCACATGATGCATGTGGCCTTATATAGACTCTGTTCGGGTACCCTCTCTGCCATCTACTGGTTGTTTTATAGAATAGCAGGATATCAAAAATAACAATAAAAATAAATGAATGTAGGCTATGGGGTGCCTGTTTTGTCTTTCATGTGATACCCCAGCCCGTCACATAGACACAGGAACACAGCGATAGACACAGGAACACAGCGATAGACACAGGAACACAGCGATAGACACAGGAACACAGCGATAGACACAGGAACACAGCGATAGACACATGAACACAGCGATAGACACAGGAACACAGCGATAGACACAGGAACACAGCGATAGACACAGGAACACAGCGATAGACACAGGAACACAGCGATAGACACAGGAACACAGCGATAGACACAGAAACACAGCGATAGACACAGGAACACAGCGATAGACACATGAACACAGCGATAGACAGGGTACTCACTGTTGGTGCTCTTATAGCCAGCCCTTGTCTTCTCTGAAATATAAAGACATAGGGTTAGGAACCAAAATATAAAAAACTTATAAAAAACTTTTACTTCTATATTTTCAAATCGGAGAATTTTGCATTAAAAAAATAAAAATTTTAAAAGGGAATTGTATAGTTTGCTTTGTATAAGATGAAAAATTCAGATTTTTTGTTTACCTGTAAAACTGCTTTTTTGGAGTACATCACAGGACACAGAGGAGTTAAAGTATAACTTTTTTCTTAGTTCCAGTGGAGAGGGATTAAAATTCTTGGCAGTTTTTAATTGCTGTCTGTGTCTCCATTAACCACTTTAGACCCGTAAGAATTTCCCCCCTTCTTGACCAGGCCATTTTTTGCGATACGGCACTGCGTCGCTTTACCTTACAATTCAGCTATCGTGCAATGCTGTATCTAAACAAAATGTACACCTTTTTTCCCCCCACAAATTAGAGCTTTATTTTGATGGTATTTGATCACCTCTGCGGTTTTTAATTTTGTGCTATAAACAAAAGGAGCGACAATTTTGAAAAAACATGATATTTTTTACTTTTTGCTCTAATAAATATCCCAAATTAAAAAAAAATGTTTCCTCAGTTTAGACCGATATGTATTCTTATACATATTTTTGGTAAAAAATAAAAAAAAAAGCAATAAGCGTATACTGATTGGTTTGCGCAGAAGTTATAGCGTATACAAAATAGGGGATAGATTTATGGCATTTTTATTATTTTTACTATTAATGGTGGCAATTAGCTATTTTTATCGGGACTATGATATTGCAGCGGACAAATCGGAAACTTTTGACACTTTTCTGGGACCAGTGAGATTTATAAAGCGATCAGTGCTAAAAAAAAAAGAAACTGATTACTGTATAAATGTCACTGGCAGGGAAGGGGACAACACTAGGGGGCGATCAGGGGGTTAACTGTGTTCTCTAGGTGTGTTCTAACTGTGGGGGGATGGGACTGACTAGAGGAGGAAAGAGATTGTTGCTTCTACTTAGCACATGATCCGTCTCCTCTCCCCTGAGAGAACCGGGAATTGTGTGTTTACACACACATACAGATCAGATTCTCGCTCTGTCACAAGTGATCGCGGGTGCCCAGCGGTCATCGCATCCGCCGGGCACTTGCATCGGCTCCAGGGACACGCTGTGGGCACACATGCGCCTCCTACAGCATCTTAAAGGCCTGATGTACAGCTATGACGGCTCTCCCAGGGGAGCCATCCTGCCGCAGTATAACTGCCACCATATGTGATAGGCTACCTCATTAGCCAAAAGGAAGCTATGGAGCGGAAAGAAGAATGTCCCTGTACAGTATAGTATGCACTCAATACTTGGTCGGGACTCCTTTAGCATGAATTACTGCATCAATGCGGTGTGGCATGGAGGCGATCAGCCTGTGGCACTGCTGAGGTGTTATGGAAGCCCAGGTTGCTTTGATAGTGGCCTTCAGCACATCTGCATTGTTGGGTCTTGTGACGGGAATCACTTTGAGTGGGGGGCTTGTGGAACCCAGCTTGGAGATCTCTGGAAACCCCCGTGTCTAGCTCCCCTAGCCCCTCCTATGTGTAAATCACCCTGTGTCCATTAGGGGCTTAGGGTGACTGAGAACCCCAGTCTGATCTGTGCTAGTCGGACTTGCTGTACAGCCACACTGGAATGTTGTATAATATATTGTGTGTTGTCTCGTGCTGTTCATGGAGTTCTATATCTGTTTGTACATGTGTTTCAATAAACAGTCTGTTGTTTTTACCCTAAGTAGAGTTACGGCTAATAACTGGGAGCTCTGAGGGATCTTGGATCGTGTGGTACCAGACAGAGGAAGCATTTATGGTGGGCAGACACAGGTCTTGTGTCTCATCTTCCTCTTGACAATACCCCACAGATTCCCTATGTGGTTTAGGTCAGGCGAATTTGCTAACCTATCAAGCACAGCGATACCATGATCATTAAACCAGGAATTAAAGAGTGTAAAATCTGATGCAGCTGTGCATGGCAGCCAATCAGCTTCTTACTTCGGCTTGTTTCAAATAAGCTTTGCCAAAAAAAATCTGGAAGCCGATTGGGTTTCATACAGAGCTGCACCAGATTTTACACTCTCCTATTTTAGTAAATCACCTCCCTAATGTGTTTATTCCCTACAGTAAAAAAAAACATTGTTAATGTGCCAATGAAATTATTATTCCCTAATCCTTATACTTACTTATCAATAAAACAATTGCAATAATAATAGCAAGAACAACAATAACTCCAATAACAGCTCCAACGATCACTCCGACTGAAGGACCATTGCTTGGTGGATCTGACAAAGATAAATATAAAGAGAATCAGATGTCGGTGAGTCTGGGATTCTTACACACATATTATTGAGTTCACAAAATTGTGAAAACCATTAGCCACCATTACATACATCACTACTGCACCATATAGAACAGTGGGCAAATACAATTGGTAAATTAGTTAAATGGAACAGTAAATACAAATTATAAGCTAAGTAAAGATGGGTGCTAATTAATATTTATGGTAATAAAAATATAGAAAAATTAATCTTCCTTCAAATGTATGAGGAATAGAAGGCGGGAATTTCCCAGCACACAGATTACCTCCTATACAGCACTATGTGATGTGTATACTATAGATGGGGCGTACACACGAAAGAAGAATACAAACAGGAAGGTAAGAAGATTTAATTGCAGACTTACTGGCAGCTGATGACTTTTAATAAGGACAGCCGAAGCCGAGCAATCGTTGGTGAGGGAATCAGAAAGTGAAGCGTTGCGGCTTCACTGCCCGATTCCCTACTGCGCATGCACGAGCCGTGCGGCGCTATGTGAATGGGCGGATGTCTCCTGGGACACACACAAGGTCCCAGAAGACACCGCTTCCCATTTCCCAGAAGGCATCACGAGGAGGAGAAGAAAGAAGAACGCCGCGGATAAGGAAGTGGCAGATTAGGACGATCTGCCTAGTAACAGCCATTTCTGGTAAGTATATATTAAAAAAAATAATCACATTTTTTTGTAGCCTTTCTGGCTATTTTTTTTTATAGGGTGGACCTCCACTTTAATTCATACAATGCATTAAGGTGAAAAACCATGAGGGTTTACAGCCCCTTTAACTGAACAAACTAACACATTTAGAATCTGATTGGCTACCATGCACAGCTGCACCAGATTCTGAGTGCTTCAGTTTTAGTAAATCTCCCCCACTGTGTCTCTTCACCACAAATACACCTTCCTGCACATTTTTTTTATAGTTCTTCAAATGCAGCAACTCATAGCAGCCAATAACATATGCTCTGCTAAAGACAGACTGTTACAAGATAGATTATGATTGGTTGCTGTGGGTTAAGGCTAGGTTCACTCCTCTGTGTGTGGCTGCAGGAATCGCATCTGTCCCCGCACCCACCCGCAGCTAAATCATAGGAGACGTGTGGGGCTGCCATTCATTCTGAATGGCACCCCCAAGCATCTCAGCATGCAGTGTGTTTGAAGGTGTATGCACCTTTTTTGTGGAAACACAGGCACAGCAACCAGTATATTTTAATGGGCTGCTGTGACCGCGCAAACGTGGGCCGCACAAAATGTGGAAGTGTGAACCTAGGGTTATTCACATAGGGCTAACAAATATCTTATTCAGCGGGAGTGGGACTGCCATGTGTGAAGATCCCATTGAAATGTCCTTGGTATTTCAACATTAGAATCCTATAGAGAGATTATATTCCACATAGGATAAAAAAAGAACTTTAGGCTCCACTTGCACTTGGAAATGGGGGCGATTACCTGTCTGCATCCAGGGTCGATCATTCACAAGTAATCGCTCCATTTCTTTTACTGATTACATGCCAGCAGCCACAATTAGCTGTGGAAGCTCTCAGCCTCCTATTGCTTTTAATGGGGCTTCTGCCTGCAGCTAATTGCTGGGAACCCCCCTTTGTCTCCTGCATGTATGCATGTCACCCCATTTGCAAGGTAAAAGGAAAAGATAGAGAAAGAAAGCTAGTTTTTGTCCAGAGTGGGGCTTTAATAAAATTTTCAAGAGAGTCTGCACTCGTTGCCCACACTGTTCTAGGTTTCATATACAGTGTAACCTTGGATTACGAGCATAATCCCTTCCAGGAGAATGCTTGTAATCCAAAGCACTCGCATATCAAAGCGAGTTTCCCCATAGAAGTCAATGGAAACGAACATAATTCGTTCCACATTGACTTCTATTGCATGCAATACCGCATTTTGCCAGAGTTGGGGGGAGTGGCGCCAGAGAGACTCGGAAATACTCGGAGACCACTAGGATGCACTTGTAAAACACTCTAAAAAGGAGTATTTTCGAACGGCTCCGAGTGTCACCGGCACCCCCGCACCTCTGCCCAAAAGTGGTACTGCACACGGCAGAGTCTTGAATCTTGCTCGTTTTGCGAGACGCTCACTAACCGAGTAAGGATTTAAAAAAGATAATTGCTTGTATTGCAAAACGCTCGTTAAACGCGTTACTCGCAATCAGAGGTTCCACTGTACTGTATTTTGTGTAAATATCACTCACCCCACTTTACACGGAGAGTCTCTTCCCCCAGACTGCTGTGCTCCACATGACAGGAGTAAGTGTCTTCCTCCTTGTTTGGCACTTCCACACTGACTCTGATCTGATAGGTGCCATCAGGATGGGGGAGAATTGGAGTCATTTCATCTGAAGGAATATGGTCTGTCCCATTTCTCATCCACTTCACATCCACAGGTCGGGGGTGAAACCCGTACACCAGACACTGAAGTCTGGTCACATCATCCGACTGACGATGACCCCACACCTTCACCTCTGGGGGCACTGAGGGAGAGAAAGAGAAAGAAAAAACAAAAATCAGCTGGCTGTAGAGAAGGTCACATGTTCTGATCATTTTTATATGAAGATTATTTAAAATTGTTACTTCCCTTGGATAGATCTGTGTAAATTAGGACACTCCTAGCCAATCAGACAGTGAATGGGATAAAAAAAACAGAGCATGTGCATGTGAAGTAAAAATGTAGAAGCTGCAGAAATCAGTGTTAAAGTGGCTCTAAAGGCAGAAGTTTTTTTTTACCCTAAGGGCTCTTTCACACGGAGCGCCCGTTCAGATCCGCCTGCCAGTTTTTTTTTGCGGACCTGAACGGGCGCTCCGTGCTCCTCTATGGAGCCGCAGATGTCAGCGCTGACATCCGACCGGCTCCGATCCACCAAAGTGTGACGGAGGAAAAACCTACTTTTCCATCCGTCTGGTGGATCGGGTGAACACCCCCCATAGGGAGAGCGGAGAAAAGACAGGGCGGTCCCTGCACAGTGTGCGGGGACCGCCCTGTCATCTGCCGGCACAGCGGGGATCAACGGAGCGATCCCCGCTGAGCAAGCGGAGGTACACGGGGCGGATCATTACTGATCCGCCCAGTGTGAAAGAGCCCTAATGTGTTCTATGCATCAAGATAAAAACCTTCTGTGACCAGTTTCCCCCAGCACCCTGTTATAATTAATTGTATAATATTCTGGTGGAGATGTTAAATTCAGTGAGGCCTCAAGACAGATGAACTGAAGGTCTTTGCAACTTCATATGTTTTCCAAGTTTCAATGGATCAACCATTCGAAAATATATAAGCCTTGTGCTGAAACAGTCACCTGAACAATAGTGGCCCTTTTCACAAAACCAAAGATATTTACCGGTCCTTGTTGGTAAGATTAAAGGATAGACCCAATACGGCCATAAAGGTTACACAGATATGTAACTAGACTGTTATCACATTGAAATCACCCCTGTCCAACGAAACCCATTGTGTTAGACCTCAGGAATTGTGGATACAGCTAAACCATCTCTAAAATATTCATTGAGTCTGGTTAAAGTTCATTTCAAAACATTTTAGGAAGAGATTTGAATTTTATGCAGTCAGTATTATTTTAAAAATACCTATATGTAGCACTACCCCCGGAGGAGCTGCTGCGTGGCACATTTACCTTGTGGCTCTCTGAATTCCTAGGAGTGAATGGTGCGTATAGCAATAGTAAAGGAATGTCCGCAACAGGTGTCTTTTCTGTGCTCTTTATTACCCAGCCGGGTAAAAACAATAAACTGGTGATGAAAGGATAGAGTTGAAGGAAGAAGAACAGCAGATTCAGGCGTAGTATTTGGTAACAGTCCTGCTCCGTATGTAACACTTTCTGTACCACTCCTGCCTGAGTGAGCTTAGTGTACCCGGACAGGCCTCCCTCACTGACCTGGCAGCCGGAGTATCACTCGAACCTTGAACTTGAGGAAAAGTCTCTACTGTAGACCCTCCTGGTATGGACTCAGGGAGACATCTCGGAGACAATACTCCTTGAAGAATTACACCTGGATCTCCTTCTTATCGTCGCCCAGGTACCCACTGACAGGTGATCAATCCTTCAGTTTCCGGCTACCTTGATCCCCGATGGTTTATCAAAATCCTCTTGGATCGCCAGCCTCTCATTGGCTCTCCGCAGATGGACTCCCCACCATTCAGCTATACCGCTTGGGATCTTCAAGAAATGGGAACACAGTCGATCACTGGGTCCCCGCCGCTGTTCAAATGTTCCGGACCAACATTTTCCCGGAACCAGGAACACCATGTGGCACGCACGCCCCGGCCAGGTAGGCCATAACGCCGGGGTGCCGTGATGTGGCCACCCTAAAGGTGGGTGCCACACTGGATGAAGAAGACGAACCCAGACTCAATGGCGTCTGTCCCATAAATACCCTCTCCCAGCATGCCCAGCGAGGAAACTCCTTCCTGATTGGCTGCTGGGAAAAAGCACCCAAGTCTCGACTGCACTGCTGCCACCTATTGTCCTGGGGTGGAACATCACCCCAGCAACGACAGAATGAGCCCACAGCACAGCCAAGCTGAGACAAAGACCCTGTTTTGAACATAACAATTTGGATCAGAGTTTACTAATACTCTGATCACCCTCTAAATTTCAATAGCACCGGTACTTGGAAGTAACCAGGCGCTACATATATTTGATTAAAAGTCACTAAAATTATATATTATTGTGAAGGACTTTTTTGCCTATATGCTTCAGTTTAATTCTCCCTGCTAGTTTAATTGTGTGTGTTAGAGGTAAAAGGTGATTTCATGTGTGACTCATTCCTCTGCCAACAGACTGTTGAAATGTTAATGTCCCTTCCCCAGCCAGCTCCCTATTTTAAAGGGTAATTGATCTATTGTGTGTGTGAAGAAGACCTGTGTTTACCCTTAAGAAATGTGTCTACAGGGTCGGCTCCAAAGTGTCCAAAGTGTCTGCCTTTAATCTGTATGGGAGCCCCCACTGTGTGAGGGGGGGCGGAGATTGTCATTGTAACAGTTTTGTAACTACATATAAGCTAGGTGTTGTACCATTAAAGTCTCTCTTGTTCCAGCACTAAGCTTGGGCTCATGTGTGGGTTATTCGGCGATTCGGTTATTCGGCGATCCCAGGAATATTCCTCCTCGTGGAATATTGGGTGATTTATGGGAAGAAGGGAATGTTTGACGGGGATATCATTCTACTACCGTCACAACTGGTGGCAGCAGTGGGATTTTCCCTTCTACTCTCCTTTACACCAGGATTCCAAGCAGACACTGGAAGAACTACTGGAAGTTCGTGGAAGGATTGCTAGCAACAAAATCAAGCGGGTCATCATAGCAGAATTAATGGAGCTAGACCAGGAGAACTTGGTTGCAGCAACGCCAGCAGTACAAGAGATGGAGACACCAGTGATTCAGGAAGAGGAATCACCAGCCAACAAAGTAATGAGAGAGAAGCTAGCATGGTTGGGTCCGAACCCAACGGCGGATGTGGTGCTGAAAGTGATGGACCTGTTAGCGAAGGAGGCTAAACAAATAAGAGACGCAGAACTACAGGAGGCTAAACAAATAAGAGACGCAGAACTACAGTTAAAACTGGCAGCAGTCCAACAAGCAGCCGCACATTCTCCAAACAGTGAGTACAGCACAGCAGACACATAGAAGATTCCGTTTAGCGCTTTTAAAGCTTTTGATGAAAAAGACTGTGAAATTGATAACTACCTGGCAGATTTTGAGCGACAATGTAACCTGCACCGAATAGCTAGAGGAGAGTGGGTTTCAATATTGTCAGGCAAACTGTCAGGCAAAGCTTCTGATGCTTTCCGGGCTGTGCCAGATCAGGAGATCCATAGCTTCGCCAGGGTTTAAGAAGTGCTCCTGGCTCGTTATGCAGTAACCCCAGAGTCCTACCGACAGAATTTCAGGGACTCACGCAAAACCACGAAAGACTCTTACGTGGAATGGGCATGCCAGTTATCCCAGTCGGCCTCTAACTGGGTTAACAGCAGCCAGGCCACCACCGCAGAGGACATTTTGCAACTAATGCTCCTGGAGCAATTTTACAATCACATCCAGAAGGATGTCAAAGACTGGGTGAGAGATCGCAGGCCCATGACTCTACCAGAGGCCGCTAAGTTGGCGGATGAATATGCGGATACTCGCAAGACGAACCAGGTCACACCACGGGTACAACCTCCACGACCAACGGTGCCCTCACACCCACCAGCCGCTAGATACCAACCTCCTAATAGACCGGTGACATCTAGCCCTCGGTATCCATGCCAGGAGGACAACAAACAACGCTGCTTCTGGTGCAAACAGCTGGGTCACTTCAAGCAGAATTGCCCCATGAACGACAACACCAGGTCAAATTGGTCTCAACCTGGGTACCGCCCACCAGCAGCAGCCCATTGTGTAGACTCAGCTTGGGATCCCCAGGAGCTGGGTGAGGAAGAACCATTGGGCACCCCTTACGGAGCCCTCATGGTACAATCCGTTATTACGGACAACAGGAAACACCATTGTCAGCTGGGCATGGGTAACGGAAAAACCGCCCGGGGGTTAAGAGACAGCCGGGTGGGCGACAGCCATGAGCCGGAGGGGCCCTGGAGGGAGCTGGGCAGAAAGAGGCACCGCCGGCTACCCTCCAAGAAGAAGAGGTCCTGGAAGCCGTATAACAAGCTGACCTGGGAGGAGAAGAAGCGACTGGAGGAGAGGGAGTCGCAGCGGGCATCCCAGATGCGGGCCGAGATGTTCGCCAAGGGCCAACCGGTGGCCCCTTACAGCACCACCCAGTTCCTGATGATGAAGTACCACGAGGAGAGCCTGCAGGACATGAGCAAGCAGGAGCTGATCCGTGAGTACATGGAGCTGGAGAAGTACATAAGCCGCATGGAGGAGGAGAACAACCGCCTGAGGTCACAGCAGGCCGACCCCCCCCCAGGCTCCATGAACTGGAGATGGAGCTGGAGAAGCTCAAAGAGGAGAACTGGCGGCTGCGGAGGGAGCAGGGGGTGGCTGACCCTATGGGGCACTGATCCAACCCCCCCCCCCCTGGACTCTGAGCACCAGTGCTACAGCATTTCAACAAATATCAATTTTTCTTTTTATGAATCTCCTGTGATTGTCACTTCAGAGCCATAACCTGCCCCCTCCCATAGCGGGACTCCTAGACGGCGGCGCACGGACCCATCCGCCGTCTTCACACTGACTTCTGGTGACTCTGCAGATCGCACCAAGACTTGGGGACTGACCGGCGTGTGATCTGACGACCCGGTGGCATACCTGAGTCAGAAGCTGTTGCCAAGGGAGGTCAGTTACGCCACCATTGAAAAAGAGGGTTTGGCCTTGGTATGGGCACTCAAAAAGCTCACACCTTACCTTTATGGCTGGGCTTTCACTCTCATCACCGATCACAACCCCTTGGTGTGGCTTAACCGGGTTTCAGGGGACAACGCCCGTTTGCTACGCTGGAGCTTGGCCTTACAGCCCTATGACTTTACGATTCATTATCGCCCAGGCAAGCAAAACGGGAATGCCGATGGATTTTCACGCCAAGCGGAGTTAACCTCGGACTAAAAGCTCTGAACCCGTCAACCCTACTGGACCAGGAAAGGTCCAACCGAGTTGCCGGAGCAGGGAGAAAAAGGGGGGCCATTGTGAAGGACTTTTTGCCTATATGCTTCAGTTTAATTCTCCCTGCTAGTTTAATTGTGTGTGTTAGAGGTAAAAGGTGATTTCATGTGTGACTCATTCCTCTGCTAACAGACTGTTGAAATGTTAATGTCCCTTCCCCAGCCAGCTCCCTATTTTAGGGTAATTGATCTATTGTGTGTGTGTGAAGAAGACCTGTGTTTACCCTTAAGAAATGTGTCTACAGGGTCGGCTCCAAAGTGTCTGCCTTTAATCTGTATGGGAGCCCCCACTGTGTGAGGGGGGCGGAGATTGTCATTGTAACAGTTTTGTAACTACATATAAGCTAGGTGTTGTACCATTAAAGTCTCTCTTGTTCCAGCACTAAGCTTGGGCTCATGTGTGGGTTATTCGGCGATCCCAGGAATATTCCTCCTCGTGGAATATTGGGTGATTTTCTTTATGGGAAGGGAATGTTTGACGGGGATATCATTCTACTACCGTCACAATTATATTCCAAGTCACAGATACAATTATGATTTTTTCTACTGACCTAATGATAATTCTGTTATAAGGTAAAAATAAAGATTTTGATGAAGAACAAATTAGAAGTAGAATTGTTTTAAGATGCCAATCAGTGTTATGAAAGACATATGAATCGTGACTATAACTGTATAAAAATATACATATAGCATGTGTTTTTCCTAGAGACACAAATCTTTATAGGATATATAAATTATAAATATACCCATTTTATGCGATATTGATTAATCAAGATTATACTGAGAGTAGTGTATATAATGCCGGTTGCCAGAATCCCAGAATAATATAAATAATATATTCTTCAGCACCAATATACAAACTGATACACATTATGAAAATATTATTTAAAGAGGAAGCAAACCCACTGTTAAAAATAAAAACACCACCTGCAAGACGAAGGCATAATGAGCTAGTATGCATAGCATTCTAGCTCATTATGTAATACTCACCTCAGATCGAAGCCCCCACAGCCATCCTCGTACACCACTCGGGCAGCCGACATCTCTCTTCAGGATTACTTCCGGGTATCGCTACTCAGGCACTGTGATTGGCCAAGCCATGATGATGACACTCCCACGTTCACGTGGGAGGCTCGAGTCACGACTTGATCACCGTTCATAAAGTGTGCCTGTGCCGTAGACATCGGCGCCCGTCATTTTTCAAAATATCTCCTAAACCGTGGAGGTTTAGGAGATATTTGTTGCACCTACAGGTAAGCCTTAATCTAGGATTACCTGTAGGTAAAAGTGGTTGTAAAGGGTTTACAACCACTTTAACAGATAGTTCAGAACACGTTTTTCTACCCTCAGACATGTCAAGTGGTTGAAGGTGATATTACCTGAACTTACTAAAGTAAATTATTAGATTACTTTAACCAATGGAAAAGAAGCCATACCTTTTGGGCGGAGCCTATTATAATTATTATGATCTCTTTGTCTGAGATGGTATTTAGAAGCAAGAGAAGGGAGACTCAAGAACACTCAAAACACCCGATTACCATCAATCACACACACATACACCATTCATTAACCACTTAACCTCCCTGGCGGTATGATTATGTCTGGAATTTTGAACCAAAAGCGGTACAATTTTTTGCATGGAAATTTGGTGATATGCATTATAGGCCTGCAATTCTTAGTAATTACTTAAACCTGACCAAACAAGACTCTAGTAGACATCCCAGATGTGATAAATTTGAAACACAAACTCATGAATTGTAATCTAATAAATAATATAATTGTATTCAATAATGTAATGAAAAATAATGAAATTTGTCAAACAAAGAAATTCAATAAACATCCTGAGTGTGAAACATTTTGAAGCATGGAACTGGACAATGGAACCTTGTTTCTTTTCAGACTTTTTTTTCCATTGCTATCTCTCTTTGAACAGCAAACCACGCACATCCTGGTAGGTGGTGCCTTTTTTACGGTTGGCGGTATGTAGTCCATAAAATGACGACCTGTCAGGCATTCTGGGTTGACAACGTCAACAGCACGTCGTCCGTGGTCTGTTCGCAGCTACTGATGGCGTCTGGTGGTTGACAAAAATCTGCTCAGCCACCTTCCAGATAAAGTCAGAATGGACAAGAGGTATGTCACTCTTTGCTCTATAAAGGATATAAGAATTCCAAAGGCATTGTTCAAGGAGATGCCTGAAAATCTTCTTGTAATATTTATTTTGCCGCTTCCGCATCGCCGGGTAAAATGTCATTGCCTGATCGGCTCTGTCGATACCTCCCATGGTGTGATTATAGTCGATCACGACTTGCGGCTTCAGCACATCTTTCCCATGTTTTGTATGGACCATGGCTGTGGCGGTATTGTGCACGGTACTCATGAGACACACGTCCTTGTCTCGCCATCGCATTGCCATCATCTTACCCTTCTGAAAGGCAACCATTTCTCCGGTTTTTAGTTATTTCTTGCCAAACATAGATGGCATGTCACGTCGGTTTGGTCTACCGGTACCATACGCATCTGTTTTGTTTTGGAGCAAAACCTCATACAGTTCCGGAGAAAATTGTCCGTTGTCACACAATATCCCTGGTTCAGCAATGGCTCCAGCAGTGTAAGGACAGATGATGTGGCCATCCCATTGCCGCTGTACCTGGGGTTAAACTTTGTGCCTTTACCGATGTAAATGACCGAATTCCAGATGTATCCGGTGGATGACTGGCAGAGCATGTGGAATTTGATGCCAAACCGCGCTCTTTTGGATGCAATAAACTGTATCCAGCTTAGGCGTCCATTGTAGGCCATCAGACTTTCATCCACACTGACGTCCCTTTCTGGCACATAGGTCCGCTGGAAATTGGTCACAATCATTTGGCATACCTCCCAGATTTTTTTAGTTTGGGCGCAGGATGCGTGGCCACATCAAACTCTTCATTGTTAGTGAAGTGGAAATACTTCATGATGAGCAAAAAACGGAATTCGGACATCACGGTGCCAAAAAACGGAGTGGCCAGTAACCTATTTGTGGTCCAGTACCATTTCTGGAGCGGTTTCCCCACCACCCCCTGAAGAATAACGAGTCCCAGAAACTGCCAGATGTCCTCTTTAGTGACCGGTTCCCATTTTCTGGTTCTGAAAATCCTGGCACGCAGCGTAGCGGATTGCTGCTCTTGGTAGCGGTTGGTCTCTGTGACAATTTTTAAAATTACCTCCTCAGTGAGAAATAATTGCAGGTACGCTAGAGGGTTGTCACTCTTAACATCTACCTTCATCCCAGGTGATCCAGTGACTCGGAATCTCAGGGGCGCTACATGGTCCGTATCGCTGTCTATAGGGCACCAAGTGCGCACATCGCTTAGGTCAGGTGCAGGATCATCGCCATTATCACTTTCCGGATCAGTGTCAGAGTCAGATGACAAATCTCCCCACGACTCACTATCGCTCTGTTCTGCGAGCAACTCCGTGTCGCTGCCGCTCAACTGATCCAAAAGCACCTTTGTAGGAAAGTGGCGCTTTTTTGATGCCATTTTCAAAAGATTTTTTATGGGCACAAATGACAGACAAGGGGCACTGTGTCCGATACTAATGTGATACAGTGTAATCCTCTCAGATTACATTGTATCACCTCGTTTTTATGTGTTTGTGTTGTGTTCACATTTGAATTTCCCTCCCAGTTCCGCTCCCATGCACCATTGCGGATTCGCAGCAAGATCACCATTATCAGCGGCGGGAGAGGCCCCCCTTTTAATAAGGGGGCCCCCAGATCCTGGCCACCCACCCTACCCATTTACCTCCGCTATCTTCTTCCAGCTCTTTTACTAGCGGGGGCCCGGTCTTCTCCCTTCTTCCGACTTCAGGGGTCTTCCGACTTCTCCACACTTTGTGTGGAGGCCCCATGTACACGGAACATACGTTCAGAGGCAGTTGGACACTTTTTTCAACTGCTCCTGAACTCATTCAATGTTATCCTATGTGACCATGTACACAGTCCTGTTTATTGCCATTTTTAGGCAGTTGCGTTTAACAGCATTTCTTTGAAAGCAAAACAATCGGTTCAGACGCAGATGATTTCCAAGCGGTAACCGTCATTTAGTTTATAGTCGTTTTTGGCCATTTAAAAATAAAAATAAAATTTTAAGCGCTTCTAAAACGAAATCGCGGCAAAACGCTGCTAAACGCGGCATGTAAACGCACCAAAACAGACGTTTTAAACGTGGGTTACTATCTGTTAAGTTTAATAATTTAGCAGTTGTAAAAACATCCCGTGTACATGAAGCCTAAGGCCTCATGTACACTGCTGCTGGTAAATGGACGTTTAGGAGCAGTTGGGCATTTTTTTCAACTGCTCCTGAACTCTCCTCTATGTTATCTTATCAGTACATGTACACAGGGTCGTTTATAGTCATTTCCAGGCAGTTGCGTTTAGAGGCTTTTTCTTGAACCCAAAAAAAAAATTGTTCAGAAGCTGAGTTTAGAGGCAGTTGAAGCGCCAAACGTGGCTAAACCCGCGTTTAGCCACGTTTGCAACTTGCAACTTGCATTTTGCAGGGTTTTGTTTACAGATGTTTTTTATTTTAACAAAAAAAAAGAAGATGCAAACGCAGCATGTAAACGCGGCTAAATGGCCGTTTTTAGACACTGGTTTCTAGCTGTCAAGTTAAATCGTTCAGGAGAGCGTCCCGTGTACATGAAGCCTAAAAAGCCTCTAAACTCAACTGCCTAGAAAGGACTATAAATGACCCCGTGTACTGATAAGATAACAGAGGAGAGTTCAGGGGCTGCCGAAAAAAAAAAACATTCAACTGCTCCAAAACGTCAGTTTACCAGCAGCATTGTACATGAGGCCTTAAAAAAAGGTGCAGAGAATCAGGGAAGAAAGCCAGATGTTTCCAACCCTCCAAACCCTCTGAATAAGAAAACCCTGGGGATGTCCTCCCTGCTTACAACAAGTAAATATCCTGGGCCGGATTCAGAAACGAGATACGACGGCGTATCTCCTGATCTGCCGTCGTATCTCTGAGGGCCGGCCGTCGTATCTATGCGCCTGATTCAGAGAATCAGTTACGCATAGATATCCCTAAGATCCGACTGGTGTAAATGTCTTACATCATCGTATCTTAGGCTGCATAATCACGCTGGCCGATAGGTGGCGCTTCCGTATAGTTACGCGAGGAATATGCTGAATAGGTATTTACGCCGATTCAGAAACGTATGTCCCGCCGGCGTATTTTTTTACGTCGTTTGCGTTAGGCTTTTTCCGGCATAAAGTTACCCCTGCTATATGAGGCGTAGCTAATGTCAAGTATGGACGTCGTTCCCGCGTTTTGAAAATTTTACGTCGTTTGCGTAAGTCGTTCGCGAATGGGGCTTTGCGTAAGTTACATTCACGTCGATACCAATGAGGCTTTGCGGCGTAATTTCGAGCATGCGCACTGGGATGCGCATGCGCCGTTCACAAAAAACGTCAAATACGCGGGGTCAAGTCAAATTTAAATAAAACACGCCCCCAACATCCCCATTTGAATTAGGCGGGCTTACGCCGCCACACATACGTTACGCCGCTGTAACTAAGGGCGCAAGTTCCTTCTGCATACGGAACTTGCGCACAAAGTTACGGCGGCGTAATGTATCCGAGATATGTTACGCCGGCAGATAGATAGAGGAATCTATCTGAATCTAGCCCCCTGTATTTTCTGCTAGAAAATCACTTAGAACCCCCAAACATTATATATATATTTTTTTAGCAGAGACCCTAGGGAATAAAATAGCGATTGTTGCAATATTTTATGTCACACGGTACTTTTGCAGCGGTCTTTCAAACACAAGTTTTTGGGAAAAAATACACTTTAATGAATAAAAAATTAAAATAAAACAGTAAAGTTAGCCCATTTTTTTTTCGTCCAAAAGTTTTGATTACCTGTTTGTGTATTTAAGATATATATATTTTTAATCTAAATTATAAAAACAAGTGCACTGATTGAAGGCTTGTTGTGCTTAATAAATGTTTAAAGATTAAGACATTTTCTGTATCACTTATTACTTAAAGCGGAGTTCCACCCAAAAATGGAACTTCCGTTTTTCGGAATCCCCCCCCCCCCTCTGGTGTGACATTTGGCACCTTTCAGGGGAGAGGAGGGAGCAGATACCTTTGTAATCCAGGTATTTGCTCCCTCTTCCGGGCATAGATCACTGCGGTGACTGTGGTGACCTACGCCACGTCTGGCACCTACTCTGTCCCCCACTGTCTTCTGGGAGGCGCACAGGTCCCAGAAGACATCAGGGACCAGTGGAATCGCACAGTGCGACTCGCTCATGCGCAGTAGGGAAGTGAAGCCGCAAGGCAGCACCCGAGAGCCGAAGGAGAGATCGGCTTCGGGTGCCGACATCGCGGACGCCCAGGACAGGTAAGTGTCCATATATTAAAAGTCAGCAGCTGCAGTATTTGTAGCTGCTGACTTTTAATTATTTTTATTTTGGTGGAACTCTGCTGCTTTCACACTGGAGCAGGCAGGTGTTGATCGTAAAACGCTGCTAGCTTTAGTGGCTCTTTACCGTCATTTTAGCGGTGCTATTCGGTTGCTAGAGGGGTGCTTATATCCCAGCTAGCGGCCGATGAAGGGGTTAAATGCTCCCGTGTAGCACCGCTGCATTAATTTCAATAGGCAGGAGTGGTGGAGGAGCGGTATACAAGGCGCTACAAAGATGCTGCTTGCAGGACTTTTTTTTTTTTTTTTTTTTTAACGTCCTGCCAGCGCAAAGCCTCAGGCTTTCACACCGAGACTGCAGGGGAGCCGTTTGGAAAGCGCTATGAAAAATGCCCCAGTGTGAAAGGGGTCTAACTGTTCGATTTTATGAGATGGAAGGGAAAAATATATATAAAATAAAAAAATAAAAAAATCGGCCTAACATATCGGCCCAAAAAAAAAAATCTGCATCATAGATCGGCCATCGGCCGCCGCGATTTCTAAATAACGCCATCGGCCAGAGAAAAACCCATATCGGTCGACCTCTATCCAAGAGTTCCGTGAGAGGAGGCACGGAAGAGGTTCAACAGAAGTTAGAAAAGTGAATCCACTTAACCACTTAAGGACCGCTGCACGACGATATACGTCAACAGAATGGCACGGGTGGGCACATGGGCGTACATGTACATCCCTGCCTTCCCATGGGTGGGGGGTCCGATCGGACCCCCCCCCTCCCAGTGCCTGCGGCGGTCTTGTGATGTCATCTCTCCTGTGGCGGTCTTTTCGTCTAGAGTGCCGAGGAGAGAAGACATCAAGTAAATGCACAAACACTACACTGACACCAGGACACATAGGCACACAATCCACCCCCCAGTCACAGTGTCACTGATTGCAGTGATCATTTATTTACTGATCACTGCATTTAATGTCATCTGTGACAGTAAAAAGTTGCAGGGCAGTTAGCTTTAGGTCCAGGGAAGCCCCCTACCCCCCCTAATAAAAATGTTACTCCTTGATCGCCCCCCCAGTTGACCCTTTCATGCCCTATCGCCAGTGTCACTAAGCGATCGTTTTTCTGATCGCTGTAGTGTCGCTGGTGCCACTAGGTAGCCAGTTATTTTTTTAGGTTCACTGTCAGGTTTTTATAGTGTCAGGTACCCCCATATATTATCTAATAAAGGTTTTAACCCCCTGATTGCCCCTAGAGTTAACCCTTTCACCAGTGATCACTGTACAAGTGTTACGGGTGACGCCGGTTGATTAGTTTGCTTTTTATAGCAACAGGGCACCCGCCATATATAACCCAATAAAGGTTTAACCCCCTGATTGTCCGGCGGGTGATATCAATTAAATTTTAGCGTCAGTCAGGGTCTGCGTTGTCCCAGGCAGCATCAGGTTAGTGCCAGTAGCGCTAACACCCATGCGCAAAGCATACACCTCCCTTAGTGGTATAGTATCCGATCAGATCTATACTAGCGTACCCAGCAGTTTAGGGTTCCCAAAAATGCATTGTTAGCGGAATCAGCCCAGATACCTGCTAGCACCTGCGTTTTGCCCCTCCGCCCAGCCCACCCATGTGCAGTATCGATCGATCACTGTCACTTACAAAACACAACACAACACACATAACTTCAGCGTTTGCAGAGACAGGCCTGATCCCTGCGATCGCTAAAAAAACATTTTTAGTAGCGTTTTATACATTTGCTGACAGTCAGGTGCTTTTTTACCCGTACTTCCCCCATTCACTGGCCAACCCGGTATTCAGGTGGAAACAGCCGATTTTACGTCACTGTTTTTCACGGAAGATCTCTATAGATCTATTGTGGGCCAGACTAATTTGTATTCTGGTAATTTCATCGCCATTTGCCCCCAGTCCGCCCTTGCCAGAGAATGAAAACCAGTTACAGTTTCCGAATTTAAGATCTTTCTGGGCCTTTCCCTCAACATGGGCATACATAAATTCCCGAAGTTGCGGACGTATTGGTCCACATGACCATATGCCCGTATTCTCTGCCTCCATGGCCAGGAAACAATACAAGGCGATCTTGCGGTTCATGCACTTCAACGACAATGAACTTTGTCGTCCTCGTGGAGACCCTGAATATGATCGGCTCTACAAAATTTGGCCCCTCATAAACCACTTCAATGAACGTTTTGCAGCCTTGTATACTCCCCATCAAGTTGTCTGCATTGATGAGTCCCTAATTACATTTTCTGGCCGCTTGCCTTTCAAACAGTACCTTCCCAGCAAGCGTGCCAGATACGGGGTCAAGCTCTATAAGTTCTGTGACAGGGCAACAGGCTACACATGGAGCTTTATGGTTTATGAGGGAAAAGATAGTAAGGTAGAGCCGGAGGACTGCCCAGATAACATAGGGAGCGCTGGCAAGATTGTGTGGGACTTGGTGTCACCCTTATTCGGAAAGGGGTACTGCTTATATGTGGACAATTATTACACGAGCGTGCCACTTTTTAGTCACTTGTTTGATCATCGGATTGGCGCATGTGGCACCGTCCGACCTAATCGCCGGGGCTTTCCCCAGTGGCTTGTAGATTCCGGTCTTAGGCTGGGGGAGAGAGCCTCCCCTCCTCAAAGGTTTAATAATTTGCTTGCTGTGAAGTTGAGGGATAATAAGAATGTTTTCATTCTTACCCCCCTTCACGCAGACACGACAGTCTAAATTCGTACAGCGACTGGTGTTGTGGAGAAAACCCCTCTGTGTCCACGAATATAACCAAAATATGGGATGGTGAACCTCAACAACCAGTTGCTGGTGCCGTATCAAATTGCCTTAAGGCAAGACGCTGGTAGAAAAAAGTGTCTCTATATTTATTTCAATGTGCTATACAGAGCTTCAGGACGGACTGGATCCTTCCTTCAATTCCAGGATGAGATCGTCACAGAAATCCTGTATCCAGGCGGTGCTGCACCTCACCATTCCCAACCAAATGCAGTAAGCCGACTGCATGAGAGGAATTTTCCGTATGTCTTTGAGAGTACCCCTACCCAACGAGCCTCCCAAAGAAGATGTCGTGTCTGTAGCAAGCGCGGATATAGGCATGACACCTGTTATTATTGTCCCCGCTGTCCTGACAATCCTGGTCTTTGCATTGGGAAATGTTTTGAACGCTACCACACACTAGTGCAGTTTTAGCATAGGGTACAGCATTTCACAGGCTAGGAGATACTTACACAGGGTCTCCCAAGATGCCATCGCATTTTCAGAGACCCAAAAAGTTGAACAGTTACAGTTACACAAAAAAGTGTTTTTAAAAAAAAAAATATATATATATATATATATATATATATATATATATATATATATATATATATATATATATATATTTATATTGTGACAGGGTACACTGTGTATGTCAGTGAGAGGTTGGAAAGGGCAGCTTTCCCTGTCTTGGAAAGGGTTAAGCCTGGCCCAACAGGTAAACCTCCTCTCAGGGAGAGTGGGAGCTCAGAGCGAGATCCAGGCTGCACTGGATGTACACAGACTGGAGAGGGTCTGCGTATTCGTGGAATTAAGGTCTGTCAGAACAAATGCTTATATCGGACTGTGTTTTTGTTTGTTTATACTAGAAGCCGGAATAGCCGCTCTAGTAAAGCGTAGTGAGGGATGCTCTTGTTTAGTTAGCCTCCTAAGGTGGAGTAGGCCTATTTATTTGTGTTTTTTTCATTGGACGCAATAAAGCTGCATTTGTTCGCCATTTCTGTTTAAAGACCAGTGACTTTCCTACAATATATATAAAACAAAAATAGTTGTAGTTTTATTGTTCTCTCCCTCTCTATTCTGTCTCTATTTTTCTGCTGTTTTATTGTTATGTTTTATCATGCTTGCTTTTCAGGTATGTAATTGTGTTATACTTTACTGTTTACTGTGTTTTATTGTTAACCATTTTTTTGTTTTCAGGTACGCCATTCAGCTGCAGCGTGGATTTATTTATCTTGACAGCAACAGCGTTTTCTCCCATGATACATAAAGCCGTGACTCCAATGCTGTAGGAGGTGATTTCACCACCACAGTTAAAAAAAAAAAAAAAAAAAGAGCATATATGCTGAAGCATGGGGGCATTAGGGGCGGAGGAGCGATTTTTGCTCCTAATGGCGCATTCATACGGTCGAAATTCCAATGGAGGCTTGCCCATGAAAAAGACCGACCGTGTGTACGTGGCATAACTTTATGACGCGTACATACGGTCGAAATTCCGAAGGAGGCTTGCCCGTGGAAAAGACTGATCGTGTGTATGCGGCATAACTTTTTTGCGGGAGGATGCCCCCATGCTTCGGCATATATAAATGGTGCATGTATGCCTATCATTAGAAGTGGGTGGATGAAGGGAGGTATTCTAATGGTGGGCATACCCACCGATCAATCTCTTTTTCTCTCAAGCGTCTTCCAGGACAGCCCATGAGACCTAGGGCTCCTCCTACCAGGACAGGAAACACGTTAACCCCCACCGGATAAAAGGGCGGTCCTCCAGGCCCCATGCCAATATTAGTGTTTCCTCCGGACGGGGGGGGGGTAACATGTTTCAGGAACCTGGTCCCCTAGGTCTCATGGGCAGGGGCTCTAATGGCCGTTTAAGGGGTATTTGTTATTTTTTACTAACCTCCGTGCCATGTGCAGTGTCCACTGGAGAGGTGGAAATCTGCTACTCTTGTTTCTCTGTGCCTGGTAAGGGCCAGGACCGGGATGGCGTCGGGCCCCTAGCGTCATAGCACAGGCTGCAGTCGTTGGGCAGGTGACGGGTCCCGCACACAGCATGGCTGTCTCGTGCTGGGAATCCAGGAAGTCACTGGCGCTTGAGGGGCGGAGCTTCTGCGCTCCAAGCTGGCCCATAGGAAGATCCGGTGAGGTCTCTTCCGGGTCGCGTGACGTCATCATCGGGCACCGGAGACGCGGTTCCAGTCTCCAAAATGGCACAAAAAAGGGTTTTAAATGGCTTGCTGGTGATCGCTGGTAGAAGCAGCAAAGGCTGTTAGAATACCAGACGGGCGGCATGGATTCTCCTGCAGTACCTTCTCAGGCAGATGCAGTCTCCAACACCAGCACCTCTCAGGTAAGCCTTAAGTATGGACTATTTTGCTATCCTGATGAGTGTTTCAGCCCCCCTCCCAATCATAGGATTTGGTGTTAGGGGACACACTTTCTTTTCTCCTGCACGTGGTAATGGAGTATTTTGTTTGTGGTTTGGTACTTATTGGGGTCATTTATTTTATGTCTTTCAGGGCAAGACCCAGGACAAATCCCAAGCGCAGCCACATAAAAGAAAGTGTGCGGTGTGTGGTAACAAGCTGAGCTCCACTTGGTGCAAAGCAGTTTGTCGCACATGTATAGATGGTTTAGTGAAGGATGACCCAGTGACCTCATGTCAAAAAATGTTGACTTCGGTCAGAGATGAGCTTGCTTCTACTTTTGGTTCATTTAGAGATCTAATTGACAAAATGCAGGCTCCCCAACAGGGTACATCTTCAAAAAGAAAGGCTTCAGTTGTTAGCACCCCGCAGGTGAGCGTAGAGAGTGAAGACTCTGAGGCTGAAGCCAAATCTACCTATTCTTCTCCGGAAGACTCAGGGTCAGATACAGAGCCTAGGGATAGAGTATCCTCTAAGGGCTCAAGGTTTAAATTGTCTCTGGAAGACGTGGATAACTTGTTAAAAGCCATCTATACTACCCTTGAGATGGAGGAGGAGGAGGTACAAATGTCCAAACATGACCTTATGTACAAAGGGTTGCACAAAAAGAAAAAGTAAAAACTTTCCAGTGCACGATTCCCTCCTTGATACTATCAAACTGGAGTGGGAGAATCCAGAGAGAAAACCTTTCTTTTCTGGTAACCTAAAAAGAAGGTTTCCATTTGATGAGGATGCAGCGCTACCGTGGAACAAGAACCCAAAGTTAGAAGCTCCTCTTTCAAAGGTTTCAAAAAATTCGGACCTGGCGTTTGATGATATGGGTACGCTTTAGGATCCTATGGACAAAAAATGTGATGTCCTTCTTCATAGAGCTTGGGATTCAGCTATGGGGAATCTCAAACCAGCTTTGGCCTCTACCTGTGTAGCCAGAAATTTGGAAGAATGGCTTACACAAATCCAAACCCATCTTTTGGCAGGTACTTCTAGGGAAGAGATTTTAAAATCCTTTCCTCTCCTTTTTAGTGCTGTGGGTTTTTTGGCTGATTCTTCTGCAGAATCAGTAAGAATGACAGCCAGGACTTCAGCTTTAGTGAACTCAGCCAGAAGAAGCGTTTGGCTTAAAACATGGTCTGGGGATGCAGCATCTAAGTTACGATTATGTGGGCTTCCCCTGACCGGGGATCATCTTTTTGGCCCAGGTTTGCAGGAGGCACTGGAACGTACGGCCGATAGGAAAAAGGCCTTTCCAGAAAAGAAAAAGCAGACGGGAAGAAAAAAATTTCGTGGCCAAAACAAAGGCCTGGCATGGCAACAGGGTCCTAAAGAAAAGGACAATAGGCCCAAGAAACATTGGACCGGGTACAAAGGCAAGGGTAGAGGAGGTGTTTTGTTTAACACACCTCAGCAGCCCGCCAAGCCACAGTGACCAGCATCTGCCAGTGGGGGGAAGATTGAGGGCCTTTCTCCCACAATGGGCAACCGTCACCTCAAGTCCCTTCATCCTGGATCTGGTGGCAAATGGGTACAGGCTAGAATTTTCCTGCCAGCCACCAGAATGACTCTTAATCACCTCTCCTCCCAAAGATCGGGAGAAAGCAAGAGCTCTGGGTCTCCAATTAGGAGATTTGTTAGACCAGAAGGTCCCGATTCCTGTTCACCGGTCAGATCAGAACAATCTCCATCGGAGAACTGGAGAAAGTGCAGAGAAGGGCAACCAAACTGATAAGAGGCATGGAGGAGCTCAGCTATGAGGAAAGATTAGAAGAACTAAATGTATTCACTCTTGAGAAGAGGAGAATAAGGGGGGATATGATCAACATGTACAAATATATAAGAGGTCCATACAGTGAACTTGGTGTTGAGTTATTCACTTTACAGTCAACACTGAGGACAAGGGGGCACTCTTTACGTCTAGAGGAAAAGAGATTTCACCTCCAAATACGGAAAGGTTTTTTCACAGTAAGAGCTGTGAAAATGTGGAACAGACTCCCTCCAGAGGTGGTTCTGGCCAGCTCAGTAGATTGCTTTAAGAAAGGCCTGGATTCTTTCCTAAATGTACAGAATATAACTGAGTACTAAGATTTGTAGGTAAAGTTGATCCAGGGTAAATCCGATTGCCTCTCGGGGGATCAGGAAGGAATTTTTTCCCTGCTGTAGCAAATTGGATCATGCTCTGCTGGGTTTTTTTGCCTTCCTCTGGATCAACTGTGGGTATGGAGTTGGGTGTATAGGATTGTACTGTGTTTTTTATTTTGTTTTTTTATTTTTTGTGGTTGAACTGGATGGACTTGTGTCTTTTTTCAACCTGACTAACTAACTATGTACCCCCCTTCACGCAGACACGACAGTACAAATTTGTACGGCGACTGATGTTGTGGAGAAACCCCTCTGTGTCCACCAATATAACCAAAATATGGGAGGGGTGGACCTCAACGACCAGTTGCTGGAGCCGTATCAAGTTTCCGGTAAGGCAAGACACTGTTACAAAAAAGTGTCTCTATACTTATTTCAATTGGCTTTGCTGAACCCTCATGTGCTATGCAGAGCTTCAGGAAGGACTGGATCCTTCCTTCAATTCCAGGATGAGATCGTCACAGAACTCCTGTATCCAGGTGGTGCTGCACCTCACCATTCCCAACCAAATGCAATAAGCCGACTGCATGAGAGGCATTTTCCGTATGTCCTCGAGAGTACCCCTACCCAACGAGCCCCGCAATGAAAATGTCATGTCTGTAGAAAGCGTGGATATAGACGTGACACCCGTTATTATTGTCCCCGCTGTCCTGACAATCCTGGTCAAAATGGCGGCCATTTTGGAAGAGGTCGAATAATATACACATGAATATGCTGGAGACCTCCCAGCAAAAAACCGGAAGTTTTATCAATATCAATGTTATAATCAACATATTAGAATAAGGGGGTTTTTCTGTGTATTTTTGTATATATAATTTTGTTATATTTTGTATAGTTGATACATGAATATGTTGATTCCCCTATCTCTGCCGTTAATTGTTACTTCGGCGGAGATGTTTAAAGGAACTAGTATATTGTACCATAAAATATTAAAAATAATTTCTCTTTTGTATGCAACCTGGTGTGACTTCGTGCTCTGGGGATGCATGACCTGAGTAGCCAACTGGGTAAATGGGATGGTATGGTCTCGGCTTTTATTCCAACTTCTGTTTTGCAGGTGTGATCCCATCCCTTTTCTCCCCTTTCTCTCACTCATCGGCTGCCGGGTGAGACTCTGGGTTTTTACTCAGATGTCTCTAACTTTTTTGCCAATAGGATCGCAGCAATGCCTCCCTGGGGCAGATAATACGGCAGCTGTGGCATTTTTTGTTTTGTTTTCCACTCATTCTCTGGCTGTTCCTTTCTTTTTTCTTTGTTGGAACAGCAGATGAATGGTACCCATTAAACTCATGCAGTTGTTTAGAAATAGCGGTCTGAGTTCCTCCGGATTTTTCATTATAACATTGATATTGATAAATAGTACCAGTGTGTTTATTTCCATCCCCACTGTTTATCAGGCTCCATCGTTTTGATTGGCCGCCCTTTTCATGCAGGATATATGCCAGTTCTCTGGGATATTCGTCTGGGTGTTATCAGCCACTTTCCAAAATGGCCGCTGGGGAACTTCCGGTTTTTTGCTGGGAGGTCTCCAGCATATTCATGTGTATATTATTCGACCTCTTCCAAAATGGCCGCCGGGGAACTTCCGGTTCCGGCTGGGAGCCCCGTGGATGGCTGAGGCTGGCGTTTACATGTAAAATGGCCGCGACGTCACTTCCGGTTGCGGAAGTGACGCCGACGGCGTTGTAAACAATAATGGCGCCTGAAGGTGCCGATGGCCTAGGCTTTTGGAGCCACACGAGGGGATTCGTCATTAACAACCCCCGCAATTAGTGCGGTAAGCGAGGGGAGGAACGGACCAGCTGGCCCTAATTGAGGTAGGTACTTAGGAAGCGCCAAGAGGGATAGGTGGTGTCATTCCCTCTCCATACTCAGGAGAGTAAGGAGACATTTCATACCTATAAGGGGAACCGGCCTGGGGGTAGTCAGAAGCCCGCTCTTGGACTATTTTTGGAACTTGGAAACATTACCCTTAGCTGGTGGTGAGTCTCAGAAACTGTGCGGAATAATCTTCCAACCAGTAGATGAATTCTTTACATTGGCATATAGTTATATACTTTTATTGATGGAATCCTCTTTGCCTTTGTCCTCTCTCTTGTTTCCTTTCCTTTTGGGGGCTTTCTCCATTATTGTCTCCTTCATATAGGAATTTTTAACACCACCTAATTGAACTACTTAGTTCTATCCACTCTATGAGTGACACCAATTTGGGGGATTTGTGTATGGTTCAGCCTGCAACAGGAGACATCCATGTCCCACAATACCGGCGGGCATTTGGCTCATGCCCCTAGGCACAAAGTTTTTAAACGACAGGTGAGCTTCTTTTTATGAACATATGTGCTATTTCTCTGTCTAATGAAGAAAGTGTATCATTATATATGCTGTTTTTTCTCCCTTTTGACAAGAAAAGTACATTATTATATTGTCAATATGCTTCATAAATCTATTATTCTCCGATTCATCTCAGATGTAATACTTGTATATGCCATGAAGAAGAATGCGTAGCATTCGAAACGCGTCGGCTTTTCAGCTACTTAACCTCCCAAACCATGGTGATGGTACCGTATGCCGGACAGTATTGCATCGTTTATGATTTATACATTGTATATTTATGTGATTTATTATATGATTTTTTGGATATATTTTTGTATATGTAATTTTGTAATAAATTGATATTTTTTATATATAATTTGAACTTTTTGCGTGTTGCCTACATAGTCCCAATTTACGAGGTATTTCGAATATTTTCAAGAATTATTAATTTCACTGCTCCCGAAAAAACTGGCGTTTAAAAAAAAAAAAAAAAACATTGATACATGTCCCCTGGGGCAGGACTGAGGTCCCCAAACACTTTTTAGGACAAAACTTGCAGATTAGCCTTTAATATGAACACTTTTGATTTCTCCCAGAGATCGGCGCGGCTTTACATATTACTTTCAATGCGCCGGCTGCTACGCTGGTTCATGCGCCTAATTAAGGCTTCACCCGGCGCACTAATTAAGGCATGAACCAGCGCAGCGCACAGAGGATAGTAAATCAGCCCCTTTGGGTCTTTAGGCTGCATAATGGTCCGGGGCTGAAGTGGTTAAAGCGGAGTTCCACCCAAAAATGGAACTTCCGCTTTTCAGATTCCTACCCTCCTCCGGTGTCACATTTGGCACCTTTCAGGGGGAGGAGGGAGCAGATACCCGTGTAATCCAGGTATTTGCTCCCACTTCCGGGCATAGATGGCAGCAGTTCCTGCGACGACCTGCGCCACATACGGTCCCTCCCCCACCCCCGCCCCCCCACTGTCTTCTGCAAGATACACAGGTCACAGAAGACAGCAGGGACCAGTGGAATCGTGCAGAGCGACTCGTGCATGTGCAGTAGGGAACCAGGGAGTGAAGCCGCAAGACTTCACTTCATGATTCCCTTACCGATGATGGCGGCGCCTCCACTGGAGAGCCGGGGGACAGATCGGCTTTGGGTGCCGACATCGCGGATGCCCAGGACAGGTATATATATTAAAGTCAGAAGCTGCTGGATTTGTAGCTGCTGACTATTTTATTTTTTATTTGGCGGAACTCCACTTTAAGGAACTTTTTTGGATTTATCTCCTTAGAATGTATATACCCCCTGAAGAAGACCATGAAAATATGGGTCAAAACGCGTTGGGGTATTCATGTGGATGTCCATGTTGTAATGTCCTGCAAACAACTGGCTCCACTGTGTGTGCTTTTTTGCCTAGAATGTTGGAATATGTAGTTTTATATGTCAATTACCAGAGCCTAGTTTTTCAACTTTATGTGAAATCTGAAGTTCATGTTGTTGAAAGATTTTATAATAAAAACACTATGTTCTATGGTATTGATCATGTTTCCTGCGAAAAAACACATTGGGGGAACCTTCCCATTTTGTATTTTTTTGGGGTGCACAGCTATGTTGGCTCTCACATTATTCTATTCTGTAGATATAACATATATGATGTATATTGTGTAGTGTGTATAATATATATATATATACACACACACACACAGTGTGTGTGTGTATATATATATATATATATATATATATATATGATGTATATAGTGTAGTGTGTATGTACAGTGTGTAGATATAACATATATGATGTATATAGTGTAGTGTGTGTATACAGTGTGTAGATATAACATATATGATGTATATAGTGTAGTGTGTATATACAGTGTGTAGATATAACATATATGATTTATATAGTGTAGTGTGTGTGTGTGTGTGTGTGTGTATGTATGTATGTGTATATATATATATATATAACATATATGATGTGTACAGTGTGTAGATATAACATATGATGTATATTGTGTAGTGTGTGTGTATACGGGGTGTAGATATAACATATATGATGTATATAGTGTAGTGTGTATATACAGTGTGTAGATATAACATATATGATGTATATAGTGTAGTGTGTGTGTATATACGGTGTGCAGGACCGGACTGGCCATAGGGCAGAACAGGCATTTGCCCGGGGGGCCGGGCCACCCGCGGGCCGTTGCTCTGTGGCCTGTTGATGATCAGGCCGCACAGCGGGAGGTGCGCGGCGCCCGCAGCCTGGATAGGGTTAAAACAGGCCGCCGCTCACCTACTGCCATGCGGCTGTGCCTGTGTCATCTTCGGGCTCCGGCGCATCTACATTAGCGGTTGAGCGGCGGCGCTGTGTGTCTCTCTCAAACACAGCTCCACCTAAGAGGTCATGCTGGCAGTTCCGCTGTGTGCTCGGAGCTTCGGACACTGCTCCTCCTCTTCCCCCCCCTCTCCGGCCGGTGTCTTCATTCCAAGTGTGGGCACCCGGCCATGACAGCTTTCAGCTTCACGGCCGGGCACCCACTGCGCATGTGCAAGCGGTGCCGCGCCATGCAATTGGACAGGCGATCGCCTGGGACCTGTCACGTGTCCCAGGTGATCGCCTACAGGGAGGGGCTGCAGAAAGGCGATTAGGCTTATTCGCCTTAGCAGCCCCTCGGGGGAAAGAGGAAGTGGGACAGGAAGTCCCACTCCTCCTGAAGCCCTCACTCCCCCCCCCCCAAAAAAATGACATGCCAAATGTGGCATGTAAGGGGGCGAGGAGTGGATTAAGCGGAAGTTCCACTTTTGGGTGGTACTCCACTTTAAGGGGGCTCGGTGCCGACTCTGATGTAAGGGGGCTCGGTGCCGACTCTGATGTAAGGGGGCTCGGTGCCGCCTCTGATGTAAGGGGGCTCGGTGCCGACTCTGATGTAAGGGGGCTCGGTGCCGTCTCTGATGTAAGGGGGCTCGGTGCCGACTCTGATGTAAGGGGGCTCGGTGCCGACTCTGATGTAAGGGGGCTCGGTGCCGACTCTGATGTAAGGGGGCTCGGTGCCGACTCTGATGTAAGGGGGCTCGGTGCCGACTCTGATGTAAGGGGGCTCGGTGCCGACTCTGATGTAAGGGGGCTCGGTGCCGACTCTGATGTAAGGGGGCTCGGTGCCGACTCTGATGTAAGGGGGGCTCGGTGCCGACTCTGATGTAAGGGGGGCTCGGTGCCGACTCTGATGTAAGGGGGGCCCGCTGCGGACTCTGATGTAAGGGGGCCCGCTGCGGACTCTGATGTAAGGGGGCCCGCTGCGGACTCTGATGTAAGGGGGCCCGCTGCGGACTCTGATGTAAGGGGGCCCGCTGCGGACTCTGATGTAAGGGGGCCCGCTGCGGACTCTGATGTAAGGGGGCCCGCTGCGGACTCTGATGTAAGGGGGCCCGCTGCGGACTCTGATGTAAGGGGGCCCGCTGCGGACTCTGATGTAAGGGGGCCCGCTGCGGACTCTGATGTAAGGGGGCCCGCTGCGGACTCTGATGTAAGGGGGCCCGCTGCGGACTCTGATGTAAGGGGGCCCGCTGCGGACTCTGATGTAAGGGGGCCCGCTGCGGACTCTGATGTAAGGGGGCCCGCTGCGGACTCTGATGTAAGGGGGCCCGCTGCGGACTCTGATGTAAGGAATCAGGGGGTGGGAGGAGCTGGAGATCTGCACAGTGAGTAGAGAAAAAAGGGGGAGGGGGGCATGATTGCAGGGACACTGTAATATAAAGGGGACTTCACTGTAATCATTCATATTTATATCACAGTATCCCTGCACATTGCAGCGTGGAGGACCGACACTGACCAACCCCCCCCCCCCCCCCCCGGTCCATGGAAAAATTAGCTGCTCAGTAAAAATGCCCGGGCCTATTTTTTGTCCCAGTCCGGGCCGGACGGTGTGTACATATAACATATATGATGTATATAGTGTAGTGTGTATATACAATGTGTAGATATAACATATATGATGTATATAGTGTAGTGTGTATATACAGTGTGTAGATATAACATATACAGGGAGTGCAGAATTATTAGGCAAATGAGTATTTTGACCACATCATCCTCTTTATGCATGTTGTCTTACTCCAAGCTGTATAGGCTCGAAAGCCTACTACCAATTAAGCATATTAGGTGATGTGCATCTCTGTAATGAGAAGGGGTGTGGTCTAATGACATCAACACCCTATATCAGGTGTGCATAATTATTAGTCAACTTTCTTTCCTTTGGCAAAATGGGTCAAAAGAAGGACTTGACAGGCTCAGAAAAGTCAAAAATAGTGAGATATCTTGCAGAGGGATGCAGCACTCTTAAAATTGCAAAGCTTCTGAAGCGTGATCATCGAACAATCAAGGGTTTCATTCAAAATAGTCAACATGGTCGCAAGAAGCGTGTGGAAAAACCAAGGCGCAAAATAACTGCCCATGAACTGAGAAAAGTCAAGCGTGCAGCTGCCAAGATGCCACTTGCCACCAGTTTGGCCATATTTCAGAGCTGCAACATCACTGGAGTGCCCAAAAGCACAAGGTGTGCAATACTCAGAGACATGGCCAAGGTAAGAAAGGCTGAAAGACGACCACCACTGAACAAGACACACAAGCTGAAACGTCAAGACTGGGCCAAGAAATATCTCAAGACTGATTTTTCTAAGGTTTTATGGACTGATGAAATGAGAGTGAGTCTTGATGGGCCAGATGGATGGGCCCGTGGCTGGATTGGTAAAGGGCAGAGAGCTCCAGTCCGACTCAGACGCCAGCAAGGTGGAGGTGGAGTACTGGTTTGGGCTGGTATCATCAAAGATGAGCTTGTGGGGCCTTTTCGGGTTGAGGATGGAGTCAAGCTCAACTCCCAGTCCTACTGCCAGTTTCTGGAAGACACCTTCTTCAAGCAGTGGTACAGGAAGAAGTCTGCATCCTTCAAGAAAAACATGATTTTCATGCAGGACAATGCTCCATCACACGCGTCCAAGTACTCCACAGCGTGGCTGGCAAGAAAGGTTATAAAAGAAGAAAAACTAATGACATGGCCTCCTTGTTCACCTGATCTGAACCCCATTGAGAACCTGTGGTCCATCATCAAATGTGGGATTTACAAGGAGGGAAAACAGTACACCTCTCTGAACAGTGTCTGGCAGGCTGTGGTTGCTGCTGCACGCAATGTTGATGGTGAACAGATCAAAACACTGACAGAATCCATGGATGGCAGGCTTTTGAGTGTCCTTGCAAAGAAAGGTGGCTATATTGGTCACTGATTTGTTTTTGTTTTGTTTTTGAATGTCATAAATGTATATTTGTGAATGTTGAGATGTTAAATTGGTTTCACTGGTAAAAATAAATAATTGAAATGGGTATATATTTGTTTTTGTTAAGTTGCCTAATAATTATGCACAGTAATAGTCACCTGCACACACAGATATCCCCCTAAAATAGCTAAAACTAAAAACAAACTAAAAACTACTTCCAAAAATATTCAGCTTTGATATTAATGAGTTTTTTGGGTTCATTGAGAACATGGTTGTTGTTCAATAATAAAATTAATCCTCAAAAATACAACTTGCCTAATAATTCTGCACTCCCTGTAGTGTGTATATACGGTGTGTAGATATAACATATATGATGTATATAGTATAGTGTGTGTATACGGTGTGTAGATATAACATATATGATGTATATAGTGTAGTGTGTATATACAGTGTGTAGATATAACATATATGATGTATATAGTATAGTGTGTGTATACGGTGTGTAGATATAACATATATGATGTATATAGTGTAGTGTGTATATACGGTGTGTAGATATAACATATATGATGTATATAGTGTAGTGTGTATATACGGGGTGTATATATAACATATATGATGTATATAGTATAGTGTGTGTATAGATATAACATATATGATGTATATAGTGTAGTGTGTATATACAGTGTGTAGATATAACATATATGATGTATATAGTATAGTGTGTGTATACGGTGTGTAGATATAACATATATGATGTATATAGTGTAGTCACCTCTCTTCTCCAGATCTTCTCTCCCATTGTTGATGTATTTCTTCAGCCATTCTATACAGATATTCTCCAGATAATTCTTGTTTCTCTCCCCCACTCTCATCTCCGGACTGTTCCATCTCTGTGTGGTGATCTGAGCCTCATTCATGGTCGGGATCCAGATCTCGCTCTGTGTGTCCAGAGACATGAATTCTCTCCCATCATATCTAATCTGATAATACCCCTCAGTGGTGCCGTCATCTCTCAGCTCACAGCCGGACATCTCCTGTACAATATGGATCCCTGCAGACAGAAGAGGAAGATGTGACCCGGGATCAGAGGAAGTGATATGTGTAATATGTGATGATGGAGGAGGTGATGGTATAGGGAGGAGATATGTACAGGGATAGATGTGTGTATACAGAGTGTACATATACAGCACAGATCTCCTTATAATGACACGGCCAGTACTACAGATATATATCCTCCACTATGGCAGAAATCTCCAATACACATCCTCAGTATGGAGGAAGAAGAAGATCGGATCCTAGTGACACCCCACAATGTTCTACAGAGGGGTCACCGTCTCATCCCACCACTGAGGAGAGGACACTCATCACTGATTGGCTGTCCTATCCTGACAAACAATCCTATTCACAAATCAGGTGTGACATCTTCAGATCATCATCTCATTGGCTGCTGTTTACCTCCAATTTTTTTTTAACAGCCAATCACACACTGTATAGATGACCAGTGATGGTGACACAGGATTGGTGGATTATGGAATAATTAGAATATCTTCCCTCATCATGGCTGTAGATTGTACAGAGAGATCACATCACGGGAAATCTCCTCAATAATGACCAGGGCCGCCATCAGGAAAGGGGGGGTTGCCACCCGGGGCCCTGGGGACCTCTGGGCCCTTTAATAAAAAGAAGGAAAAAAAACAATAGAATAAATAAAAAAAAATTGTAATATTTAATATTTAATTTTTATATATATATATATATATATATATATATATATATATATATATATTTCTTTTTTTCTATTTATTAAAGGGCCCAGAGGTCCCCAGCATGGGTGTCCGCTCCATAGGGCAAGGGGAGGGGAAATTGACCCCCCCTGGAAAATCGAGAAGGTGTTGAAGAGTTTTGCGGCCACGGGCTGTGTGAGCGGTCCTGGTTGGATGTCACACAGGCACAGCGAGCAGAGTGAAGCTGCCTCCCCTCCAGTGTTTATGTGTGCACAGGGGGAGGGAACCTGCTGTGCCTGTGCCGTGCTGATGGCTGATCTGAGGTACTGAATGGGATGGGGGAGGGGGGTTTGTGCTGATGGGGGGTTCAACTATGCTGAAGGGGGGGTCAGTACTAAAGGGGTGTTTGTGCAGAAGGGGGTCTGGGCTCAAAGGGGGTCCATCTGTGCGGAAGGGGGGGGTCTGTGCGGAATGGGGGTCCATCTGTGCTGAATGGAGGGGGTCTGTGCAGAATAGGGGGTCTGTGCAGAATAGGGGGTCTGTGCTGAAGGGTGGTCCATCTGTGCTGAATGGAGGGGTCCATCTGTGCTGAAGGGGGGTCTGTACATTCTCTAGGCTATATTTATATGGGCATGGAGTGAAGCTGAATTATCTCAAGAGCTATTTCACACTGCCAGCTGGCCGCGTTATCGGTAAAGCAGCGTTTTACCATTATTTTAGCTGCGCTATTCGGTCGCTAGCTTTTAACCCCGCTAGCGTTTGAAGACAGGGTTAAATGCGACTGTGTATCGCCGCTGCCGAAGCGCCCCTCCCTGGAAAAATTGCATGACAAAGTGTCATTTTTCTTGCAGGTTGCCATGTGTTTGGAAAAGGCATACATGCGAATGAATGGTAACGCATGCGCGATGCATGTTGCCATGCATTTGAGACACACAACAAAGTGCGCATTTTCAGTGTGGGTTGCCATGTGTTTGGAAATGTTCAGAGATGCAAATGCAGCCTAAATTGTACCACAAGTGTGACACACATTATTGCGCATTTAAAAATTTTGCCACCCAAAAGGGAAACACACAGATGAGAACGCAGCCTAAATGGTAACACTTTCTCGAGGAGCGTTTCCATGCATTTTTGATACGCACAGCAGAGCGTGCATTTTCTGTGTGAGTTGTTTGCTGCTTAGAAACGCACAGATACAAACGCAGCCTAAATGCCAATGCAAGCGCAACATGCATTTCTGCGTGGTTTTGAAATGCACAGCAACGCATGTTTTCTGTATGAGATGTCACACTTTCGGAAACAAGCAGATGCAAACGCATGTGTTTTGAAAATGTGCAGCAAACGCACATGTGATACTATTCAGGCTGCGTTTGGATCTGCGCATTTCTGAATGTGAAGCAACCTGCACAGAAAATGTTTGTAAGTTAGGTTGTGTTCTCATCTGTGCATTTCTTAATGTGCGTTGTGTGATTTCTGTGCGGGTCGCCATGCATTTGGGAACACACAGATGTGAACGCAGCCTACATGGCAAAGCAATGCCTGCCTGCCGGGTGTTTACTAATCATGTGGCAAAGTGCGTGTGTTCTGTGCGGGTTTCCACACGTTCAGAAATACGCAGATGTGACTGTCGGCTAATTGTTATAAAAACTCAATCGTGATTGGCAGATGTGTGTTCTGCTGTGCGACAAAACATTCTACAAATGCACCCAAATGTGTGACTCTGTGCGACCAAAAAGGTTCTTGAGCCTCCTTGAGGTGTTTGTTCTTTATAGGGCTGGGCTGTCCATTCAAGTAAATGGGCCGCTATATGTGTGATGTGCGTTTAGGAGGGAAAAAAGCACAAAAACCGTGAGCGGGAACTTGTGTTTCTATTACACTGAGGTGCGATTGGGATGTACTCGGGGGGAAGTATTTGGGCAGCAAGGATGACCAGGGAGGAGAGGTGAGGGTTAAATAAATGATTCGTCAAAGTGGCATTCTTATCTATACTGATGTGACTTCTGTGAGATAACATAGAAGTCTATGGGGCCAAGTCACACTGAACGTCATACAAAAGTAGTGCAGGAACTATTTTTTGTTGCTGCGACTTGAGTCGTGGCAATGAAAACGCACTGATTGAAATACATGGGATGCGACTTTGAAGCCCCCTGAGAGCCAGGCTGATGAGGCCCTGATATGTACTGGCACCTCATCATACCTTCATCTAATTAAAGTGTATGTATAGATGAAGCTGTTGTAGTTTTTAGATGGAGTAGGGAAGGGTTACACCCCCATTAGGTTATATTTGCCGTCTCAGTCATTGGAATATTTCCCCTCACTTTCTGATTTGCTGAGAATGATCACCGGGACAAATACAGAGGAGAACAGAAACAGAACACAATTGTTATTGCACCAATCAGCTTGTTTTACCCCTTAAAGTGGAAATTCAGTCATTTTCTCATCTTTCCTTCTAATAAATCTTCTGCCCTTGTTGTTGTTTTAACTTTGGATAGTAAAACTTTTATTTTTTTGCCAGTAAATACCTTCTACACCCCACTTCCTGTTTCTTGTCTGGTAAAAAGCCTAGGCTTATGACATCATACACAGCTCTTACTCCTGAGAGTTTGCCAGGAAGGGAGGGGGGAGGAGTCATAAGAGGGCCAATGAGAGCTGCGGAGCTGGAGGTGTGTCCAAGTAAATCCAGCAAGTGAACAGGCAGCAGCTTCAGCTGCCCACAGTTAAAATGGCTGCAGCCAGACTCAGTGAAGGGAGATTTCTGCAGCATATTTGGCAAATATAGAATCACAGTATATATAAAATAATATGCAAAGAGGTTGGAGGGAAGCTTCAGAATGGCAAATAATTACAAATTATGTGAGCAGACTGCAGTTCCTCTTTAGCTGTACTTTATTACATCTGTATGGCTGTCAAAGGATTACAATTAGACACACAACCTGTCCAGAGAGAAGTCTGCTGCCTCCCATTGCTGACATTCTCCTAGAACTGCTGACTGTTGGGCTATTTTTGCACTAATACTTTGATTTACTCACATGAGAAAAAGCATGCAGCAAGTGAAGTCAGAGAGAGACTTAAAGTGTATGTCAGCCAAAAACATTTATTTCCAGTATTGGAGAGAGTGGGGGAGGATTACACCTCCTGCAGAGTTTTTATTGCTCCCCGGGGCTCCATTAGAGAGAATTTGGCTCATTTCCTGTCCTGCTGACAACATTTCACCAAAACAGGAAGTGAGGAAAACTCTGCAACTGGGACAGAGACGGAACTAAAAAACTGACATGAGTTCTAGTCTTCCTCTACTCTATTAATTAGAATCATAAATATTTCTAACTGTGTTTCTGTTGGAGATTTCCCCAAACTTTCTATTTGGTAGAATGTAGTCAGTAGGACAGGAAGTGAGAGTAAAAACCTGGCAGGGGTACTTCCCTTTCCCCACTTTATTCAAAACTAAGAGAAAGAGTCCTGACTGGAAATACACTTTATTCTATCTGCTTGTTCTGGGGTCATGACCCAAAATATATGGAAGGCAATGAATCCGGATGACGGCCCGGCAGATAGAGAGCCGAGTATTAGAGATCAGCTCTGGTGTCCTCCGTCTCTCAGTCCAGGTTTCCTAGAAGAAGTAGTTGTGTATATTTTATAGGTGAGATGATAATTCTCATCAGATGAGGAATTTATTCATCAAGCTGAGATCTTCTATAAATCTCATAGAATGTCCCCCCTCCCCCCGTATCCTGTCTGCAGAGTTTGTATTCGGTGTAATAAATAGAAATGTAAGAATTCTCTCACCTCCAGTCTGGTTGAATCGGCTCATCGCTGTCTGTACTCTGCGCTTGTAAACAGCCTCATTGCTCCGACCTATTTGTGTCTGTCCCTCCCAGTAATCAGATCCCAGTTTCTTCATCCACTCAGTCTTGGGAAGATCCTGTCGGGTGTCACTGTTATAATTTGCTATCTCCTTATCATCCACATATCCGACCACAGAGTACACAGGGAGTCCGGATCCCGGAGAGGAGACTCCAGTGTAATAATACCGCAGAGAGTGACTGTCTGATAGAGAGACATACAGAGTGTTATATATACATCCTGTACACATCACACAGTATAATGTATATAATGATTACATACAGAGTGTTATATATACATCCCCTACACATCACACAGTATAATGTATATAATGATTACATACAGAGTGTTATATATACATCCTGTACACATCACACAGTATAATGTATATAATGATTACATACAGAGTGTTATATATACATCCTGTACACATCACACTGTATAATGTATATAATGATTACATACAGAGTGTTATATATACATCCTGTACACATCACACAGTATAATATATATATAATGATTACATACAGGTCTCATCACTGACCCCGATCACTGCCGGAATTAGAAGATCACATCATGTCTATTCAGTGTGAAGAGAACAATGTAGTGAAATAATCCCTCCAATGTAATAAAGATGATATGAATTTATATTATTAGTACAACAATCCCATCTATGAACTGTCATTCCAATCTTTTATCTCCGATCTACACTTATCATAATGTATGATGTGATGGCAGCCAGTCCTGTCCTAGTACAATACCATGGGGGGAGGGGGGGGGGGTTTAGGTCTTGTAGTGTCACAATGATGTATGAAAGTCACATTGTAATATTGGCAGCATTGCAGCTTTATTATAACTGCTGTAGAGGGAATCAGATACTTATAGTGATTTATGAAAGTAGATAGAGAGAAGATATAAATCCTTACAGTATACCCGCATTGTGGACCCTGTGAGTGTGCAGATGGTTGCGCCTATAGATCTTGCAATCATTAAAGGGTTTGTAAAGGTAAAACGTTTTCACCTTAATGCATCCTATGCATTAAGGTGAAAAAACATCGGACAGTACCGGCCCCCCCGAAACCCCGTTTTACTTACCTGACCCCTCGAAAGTCCCGCGCTCGTCCCCGTCATCCTCCTCGGTTCTCAGCCTGGCCGTTGATTGGCTACACTGGATGGATTGAAAGCAGCGCAGCCATTGGCTGGCGCTGCTGTCAATCACATCCAATGATGCGGCGCGCTGGGGGGCAGGGCCGAGTGATACAGTCAGCGGCTATGGCCACCGTTGTATCACGGGAGCGCGCCCGCAAGAGCTTTCCACCATGCAAGCTCGCATGAAGATGGAAAGCTCTTGCGGGGGGGGGGGGGAGCCAAGACAGCCGCCGAGGGACCCCAGAAGACGAGGATTGGGGCCATTGTGTGCAAAACGAGCTGCACAGTGAAGGCAAGTATGTTATGTTTGTCATTTAAAAAAAAAATAATAATTTTACTTTTAGTGTTCCTTTAAGGGACAATTAAGTGTAGCACCCTGGGGTATAGACAGGGTTGCTCCTAAATGTACCTGCCAGGTATAGCAGCTATCTTGGCTAATTGATGAGGATCAATTGATTTCACTCTAAATCTGTAATTGCTGCACTTCTCTCTTTTGCCGCTAGGTGGCCGGGTACCTGGTGGCATTAGATATGAGAAGGGCAATGCAAGGTCAGATTATGGGTATATCAGCCAATGGGCAGGGGTTTTCTTAAATGCCTTGGCCTGCTGGGAGAATCTACATAATTGGGTGGAGTCAGGTGATCGGGGTTCGGTGCCACCTGGATGGCTGTCTGGGTGGATGTGTGTTGTACTACCCGGGCTGCAAAGCTGGAGTTTGGCTGCTGAGCAGTCTGAGGGCCTATCCAGAAGCAAGACAGCAGCGCAGGGTTGGGATTGCAGCTTGCAGTCCAACCAGAAGTGACGGTTCTGCCATAAAGACATAATGAGCTAGTATGCATAGCATACTAGCTCATTATGAATTACTTACCTCACATCGAAGCCCCTGCAGTGGTCCTCGTATCCCCCTCCAGCCGGCAACATCTCTCCCAGGGTTACTTCCGGGTATCACGGCTCCGGCGCTGTGATTGGCCGGAGCCGCAATGACGTCACTCCCACGCATGTGCGCGGGAGCCACCAGTAACGTCACACTGACTGAAGCAACGGCACATACATGCCATCGCTTCAGTTTGCTTTAGTGCGCATTTGCCAATGAGATTGGCACATGCAGGGGACAGGGGATATCTCCTAGACAGTGCTGGTTTAGGAGATATCCAGGGTAGATACAGGTAAGCCTTATTATAAAGGGTTTACAATCACTCTAATACTGCAAATACCTAAGGGTGTCCTGGCCCTAACCCTCTCTCCCAAAGTTCTGTTAAAGGGGTTGTAAACCCCCGTGTTCCGCCTCCCTGTTTTACTCACCTGAGCCCGTTTGTTCCCTCGGCGGAGACACGCTGTACCTCTCTGCCCAGGGTTCTCGGCTCTTGATTGGATAGATTGATAGCAGTGCAGCCATTGGCTCTCGCTGCTGTCAATCAAATCCAATGACGTGGGCGCCAGGGGGTGGGGCCGACTCTGGCATTCTGTGTAAAATGCTGGACTCTGGAGCACGCCCACAAGGTAGCCCCCAGGGAGAGCGCTTCCCCTAGGGGGTTTACCAATGCGAGGAGGAGCCGCGAGCAACATTGGGGGACCCCAGAACAGGAGGATCGGGGGCCACACTGTGCAAAATGAACTGCACAGTGGAGGTAAGTATGACATGTTTGTTATTTAACCACTTAAGCCCCAAGCCTGTTTTTCAGATTCGGCGTTTACAAGAATAAAACATTTTTTTTGCTAGAAAATTGCTTAAAACCCCCAAACATTATATATATATTTTTTCTAACACCCTAGAGAATAAAATAACGGTCATCGCAATACTTTTTGTCACACCGTATTTGCGCAGCGGTCTGACAAGCACACTTTTTTTGGAAAAAATTCACTTTTTTTAATTAAAAAATAAGACAACAATAAATTTGGCCCAATTTTTTTATATATTGTGAAAGATAATGTTACGCTGAGTAAAATGATACCCAACATGTCACGCTTTAAAATTGCGCCCGCTCGTGGCATGGCGTCAAACTTTTACCCTTAAAAATCTTGATAGGCGACGTTTAAAAAATTCTATAGGTTGCATTTTTTGAGCTACAGAGTAGGTCTAGGGCTAGAATTATTGCTCTCGCTCTAACGATTGCGGCGATACCTCACTTGTGTGGTTTGAATACGGTTTTCATATGCGGGCGCTACTCGCGTATGCGTTCGCTTCTGCGCGCGAGCTTGTCGGGACGGGGCACTTTAAAAAAATGTTTTTGTTTGTTTTCTTATTTATTTTTATTGATTTTATAATTTTTTACACTGAAATAATAAAAAAAAAAAATGTATCACTTTTATTCCTATTGCAAGGAATGTAAACATCCCTTGTAATAGAAAAAAGCATGACAGGTCCTCTTAAATATGAGATCTGGGGTCAAAAAGACCTCAGATCTCATATTTAGACTTAAATGCAAAAAAAAAAAAAAACATGGACATTTTGTCATTTAAAAAAATGACAACAAAAAATTGTCTCTTTAAGACGCTGGGCGGGACTGACGTTTTGACGTCACTTCCGCCCAGCAAAGCTATGAGGACGGGTGGGGGCCATCTTGCCCTCACTCGCGTCCTCACTGAAGAGCCAGCAGCACCCGATCGCCTCTGCCGCTACCGACGGCTCCGGTAAGCGGCGGAGGGCGCGGGAGAGTGGCGGGAGGGGGGGTCCTCTCCCGCCACCGATAACGGCGATCTCACAACTTAAGTCGCACAGAATTGTATGACAATGGAAATCATTCACATCAATGTGACTCTGTGTGGTGCGATTTTGTAAAAACTTCTTGCACTACTTTGGTGTGAATAACAAGCATTTTTGCCCCATACAATATACAAACCACATCCAAGTTGTAATCGCATTGAGTAGTGTGAACCGAGCCTTACAGAGCAGATTTTGTTGGCAACAATATGTAAAGCAAACCAATGGAGAAGATCACTAAAACATGAAGAGGAGTTATAAAATGTCTCATTTCTGTAAGGGGGAGAAGTCACACCTCTGGTTACATGTGGTACTGCATACACCAGCACTGAGGCCTCGTACACACGACCGAACATGTTTGCTGAAACTCGTCCGCGGACCAGTTTCCGCAGACATGTTCAGTCGTCTGTACGGCCGACCGGACCGGATTCCCGGCCTAGCCGACAGGTTTCCAGCGGACCAATGTTTCTTAGTATGCTAAGAAACATGTACGCTGGAACCATGTCCATCGGACATGTCCGATGGTCAGTACGACTCATCGGACATGTCCGCTGGGCCAGAATCCCCCGCATGCGTCGAAGTGATTCGACGCATGCGTGAAAGCATTGACCTTCCAGGGTCGCGCACGTCGCCGCGTCATCGTCGCGGCCACGTCACTGCGTATCCTGTCCGCGGGGAATTTGGTCTGATGGTGTGTACAGCCATAAGACCAAATGATCCCAGCGGACATGTCCGATGAAAACGGTCCGCGGACCGTTTTCATCGGACAGGTCCCGTCGTGTGTACGAGGCCTGAGAATTATGGGACAGGTTGTATTTCTGCACAGAACATTTGTACATTCTACATATCATCATAGCCCGTTGGAGGGCACAGCCATGGCATGGAAGGTAAAGGGGTTATAAACCCCTCGCCGTTTTTCACCTTAATGCATTCTACGCATTAAGGTGAAAAACCTTCTGCCACTCATCATCCCCCCCGAGCCCCCCTTATACTTACCTGAGCCCCCCTTATACTTACCTGAGCCCTGTGTTTCCCACGATGGGAACGAGCACACCAGCTCCAGCCAGTGGGCTAGATTCAGATAAGTGTGCGGATCTTTAGATCCACGTAACCTATCTCATTTACGTTACAACGCCGCAAGTTTTTAAGGCAAGTGCTTTATTCACAAAGCACTTGCCTGTAACGTTGCGGCGGCGTATCGTAAATCGTAAATCCCCCGGCGGAATTCAAATTCGGCGGGTAGGGGCGTGTATCATTTAAATGATGCGTGTCCCCGCACCAAACGAACTGCGCACGCGCTGGCCACGACTGAATCCCAGTGCGCATGCTCCAAATGACGTCGGCAACTCGTCATGCTTTTGTTGTGAACGTAAATTACGTCCAGCCGTATTCGCGAACGACTTACGCAAACGACGTAAAAAATTCAAAACTCAGCGCGGGAACGACGGCCATACTTAACATAGGATACGCCGCACATACCCCTCATATAGCAGGGGTAACTATACGCCGGAAAAAGCCGAACGCAAACGACGTAAAAAAAAAGCGCCGGACGGTCATTCGTTTCTGAATCGGCGTAACTCCTCATTTGCATATTCCTCGCGTATACAAACAGAAGCGCCACCTAGCGGCCAGCGTGAGATTGCAGCCTAAGATCCGACGGTGTAAGTCACTTACACCTGTCGGATCTTAGGGATATCTATGCGTAACCTGATTCTATGAATCAGGCGCATAGATACGACGGCCGGACTCAGAGATACGACGGCGTATCTCTTTTCTGAATCCGGCCCATTGTCTCATGTCCTGATTGGATAGATTGATAGCAGCCCAGCCATTGGCTCCCTCTGCGCCGGGGGTAGAGCCGAGTCCTGCTGTCTGCGTCTATGAATGCAGCAGCAGGACACGGCAGTGCGCTTGCACGGGTGACCCGTCGGAGAGCATTTTTCCGATGGTACACTCGAGAAGAGGAGGAGCCAGAAGCGCCACAGAGGAACCTCAGAAGAGGAGGATCGGGCCACTTTTTTTTTCTTAAACACTGAACCTTTACAATCACTTTAACCACTTGCTTACCGGGCACTTAAACCCCCCTCCTGCCCAGACCAATTTTCAGTTTTCAGCGCTGATGCACTTTGAATGACAACTGCGCGGTCATACAACACTGTACCCAAACACATTTATTATATTTTTTTTCCCCACAAAGAGAGATGTCTTTTGGTGGTATTTGATCACCTCTGCAGTTTTTAGTTTTTGTTAAAAAAAATTAAAAAAGACCAAATAAAAGGGAAAAGAATAATTATATTTTTTTATATTTTGTTATAAAATTTTGCAAACGGGTAATTTTCCTCTTTCATTGATGTACGCTGATGAGGCTGCAATGATAGGCTCCGATAGTCTTCACTGATGGGCACCGATAAGGCGGCAAGGGTGGGCACTGATAGGCGGCAAGGGTGGGCACTGAGAGGTGGCACTGAAGGGCATTGATAGGTGGCACTGATAGGTGGCAGTGATGGGCAGCAGTGCTAGGTGGCACTAATTGGCACCACTGGTGGGCATGGTAGGTGGCACTCATTGGCTGACAGCTGATCATGTAGTAATGGGCCGGGATCGGCCCCTTACTCGGATCTGTGATCACCCGAGTCTCAGTGATTCCGTGATCACAACGCGCGCCCTGCAGGGGGCTCGTGCAGAGCGAGAAAAGGAAAATTAGGTCCGCGCTGTAGCCGTCATAAGGCTACAGTGCGGACGCCAAGAGGTTAAATAGATCTACCTCTATAATTATTGTTCTCACTATAAGCCCAGGTTCACATTGGAGCGATTTCTCAAACGAATTGATATCAAGTTGCATCCAATCGGTGCGACGCCGACTTTGCGGCACCACACCGATTTGCAAAAGAAGTTCCTGCACTACTTTTGACGATTTCAGGTGCAACTTCAATAGACATCTGTGCATGAAACCACACAGATATCTTTCAAGTAGCACCTGAAATCGCACTGACCTGCTACTTTGAAATCGCGATACTTCAAGTGAAGAAGAACAATTTCAAAAGTAGCATCAATGTGAACCTGCGCCATCGCTCATGGCGATACCTCATGTGTGCTGTGATCACCATTTACATATGTGTGTGTGTGACCTACCTTTATTTTTAACGTTTACATTGTCCCTTTATTATTTTTTATCGCTTTTATTCCTATCACAAGAAATGTAAACATCCCTTGTGATAGAAATAAGGCATGACAGGTCCTCTTTATGGAGACATCTGGGATCTATAAGACACTTTTTAGACGTGGCATATTTGTTATAACACAAACCCATATTTTACGTTATCAAAAATCTAGTATTATATTGTGTTTGTGCTAAAATACATTTTAGTTAATTTTCTCTTAAATAATGCTTTTGTTAAACAATTGCAAATATATTTTGTGACATATCAAATTACATCGGCCATCATTTATTTTGAGATGCCCTTTGCTTATGGAAAATATATCATTGTTTCGAGGTTTAACTACTTCAATACCGGCGACTTTCACCCCTTCCTGCCCGGGACAATTTTGTCGCACTTTGAATGACAATTGCGCAGTCATACAACACTGCACCCAAACTACATTTTTATTAAAAAAAAATCCCACAAATAGAGATTTCTTTTGGTGGTATTTGATCACCTCTGTAGTTTTTATTTTTTGCTAAACAAACTAAAAAAGGTTTTCTTTGTTTCTGTTATAAAATTTTGTCTTCTCCTTCACTGATGAGTCGGCACTGATATGTAGAATTGATGGGCACTGATAGGCGACACTGATATGCAGCACTGATGGGCACCGATAGGTGGCACTGATATGCAGCATGGATGGGCACTGACAGGTGGCATTGATGGACACTAATAGATGTCACTGATGGGCAGCACTGATTGGGCAGGTACTGACAGGTGTTAATGCTGGGCACTGATTGGCACTGTGATGGGCACTGACAGGGGGTTATGATGGGGCACTGATTGGCAGCTGATGGGTACATGTGATTATCAGCACAGACCCCTCTCTGACAGAGAGAGACGCCGATCGTCTCTCCCTGTCAGCACGAACCAAGGAATGACGTTTACTGGCACTTCCTGGTTCACGTGATGATCAGCTGTGATTGGTCACAGCTGATCACATGGTAAGAAGCCTCTGTCAGAGGCCACGATCGGAGATGCGGCATGTCAGACCGACACGCCACGATTGCCGCACTGTGCGCCCCCACGGTCGCACGCGGGCATGTTATCCTGCTGGACGTCATATGGCGCCCAGTCAGGATAACAGAACCACTTCACGCATGGGATGTGGTTAAAGTAACTTTTTAGAAAAAAATATTGATGCCAACTTATGTGAAAAAATATAAAAATTGCTCCGATAGAGAAGGTTAAACACAGAGAGATTTATGTTCTCTTCCTGCGCTGTGTGGGGGGTAAAACCTCTGTATTTTGCCACCTGTGTCTCATTAGGGGGGGTTGCCCTTCACTTCCTGTCCTGTAGACTCAACAGGAAGTGAGAGGAAATCCCGTTTTAGATGTCACAGTGACCCCATTGGAAGTTTTCTCCTCTGTTCTTCTTCTGGTGACAACACAAAATGTTGGATGTCCTCTCAGTTTTATTCCCGGTGACATTGGTGATCAGGACACAGAGAGGGAGAATCTCCCCAATGAGGACACAGATGGCAATACAAACCTGACAGAGGATCTAACCCCTCACCACTCCATCCTAATCTGAAATACAAGTTATATTTCCCATCACACAGATGAGACTGAGCACAGCGCCCCCTCCAGGATGAGATCTATAAGAGGAAATAGGTGTGATGAGTGAGAAGGTGAAATGTATTGTCAGCTGATACATTGTAATGTCTTCTGACCCCCCTGACCTCTCCGTCCAATCATCAGCTCCGTACACAAGATCAATAAAGATCCTTCAGAGCCTGGAGAGCCGTATTGTCATCTTCGCACAGACAGGACATGGTTGTCACTTCCACAATACTTCTACCTTTATCACTAAACATTGATTTCTACCATTCTATACAACACTTGGAGGAAATCCCCCCACTGACAAGATGTCATCTATATTGTCCTCTACTTACCACACTCCACCCCTGACACCCCCAGAATAATCAGGATGAGGGGGGTCATCATCTTCATCCTCCCCGCTGTCATCTATAGAGAGACCCCAAAACACGACAACCTCCACTTCACCCAGATCAGGACAGTCTGTGTACAGGAAGGCGGAGCTCTGTGCTGATTGGTGGAGGCTTCCTCTCTCTCCAATAGGAAAATCAGGAGATGGAGGATCAGCAGTTACCAGGCAGAATAACATAACGAAGGTTGGAGAGGAGAAGCCACAAAGTGAAAGTGAAACCTGCAGACATTCCACCAATAGAATTCTAGGAATCCCCCAAATCATCTCCTAATGGGAGAGATTCACAGGAGGAGACCAATCACAGGAGGAGACCAATCACAGGAGGGATTTCTACTTATTTATCTACAGAGAACCCTCCACACCAGAGAAGGAGCTTACATTCTAATGACCCCCCCACTGACATACAGACACACTCAGGACAATGCCGGGGGAATCCCTATCATCTAGAACAGGGGTGTCCAAGCCAAAGACAGGGTAGGACAAGCCAGGGACAAGGCAGGACAAGCCAGGGACAGGGCAGGAAAAGCCAGGGACAGGCTAATATGGAGGACGCATCTGATGCTGTACAAGGATAGTATCATACCTCCCAACTTTATGAGTTGGGAATGAGGGACACCTATTAGCAAAAGTATGTAGGGATAGGACACACCCCCGCCCTTAACCACTTTCCATCCACGCTATAGCCGAATGACTAGGGTGACCAGACATCCCCATTTTCTGGGGAAAGTCCCCTGATTGGGGACACTGTCCCCAGACCAAGTCTTTCCCCGGTTTTGTCCCTGGATTGGATTTAAACAGGTGCTGGGACAATTCCAAAGACAGTAAGTTAGGGTGACCAGACATCATCCCTGGCTTCAGGGGACAGTTCCCGGATTAAGGACACTGTCCCCGGACCAAGTCTGTCCCCGGATTGGATTTGAACAGGGGCTGGGAAAATCTTAGACAGTTGATGCACAATTAAAAAAAAATGTTTTGAATTACACACCTCCACTCTGCCGCTCTCCTACTAGCTATTTTTTTTATTTTTTCCCTCCTCTCTGGTTGGAGCGGAGGGAATATTTCTTACGTTTCGGGCGCATGTCCATTCATCTCCACTCGCATGTCCTTCTACCTTGGCTCAAGTCCCAGCCAGCCGCCTGCCTGCCTATCTCCTTGCCTTCCCTGGCGGAGTGATTTTCCTCCTCTCCCCACCCAGTAGTAGACGGGTCCGGAGAGTAAGACTTGGCAGGATGTGAGGCGGGCAGAGAGTTGCCGATTCCCGCCATTACTAGTAAAAAAATAATATGTCCCCGGATTTCATTTAAAAAATCTGGTCACCTTAGTCTATAGGGTAGGATGACCAGACAGCCCCAGTTTCCAGGGACAGTACCCGGATTGAGGACACTGTCCCCGGACCAAGTCTGTCCCCGGATTGGATTTCAACATGGGGCTGGGGCAATTTCAAAGACAGTCAGTGCAGGATTAAACCAATAAATAAATCTGAATTACACAACCCCGATCTGCCGCTCCTACTAGCTTAGGGAGGTGTATTTTTTTAATTATCTGTGCCCCTTTCTGATGATCATGTGCTGATCAGAGCGGAGGGAATATTTCTTCATTTTCGGGTGCATGCCCGTTTCGCTCCAGCTCGCATTTTCTTCTGCCTTGGCTCAAGTCCTGACCAGCTGCCTGTCTATCTCCTTGCCTTCCCTTGCCAGTAGTACCCGGGGCCCGGAGAGTAAGATTTGACAGGCTGTGAGGTGGGCAGAGAGTCACTGATTGCCGCCATTACTAGTAAAACAAAAATATGTCCCGGGATTTCATTTAAAATATCTGGTCACCTTACGAATGACGGCTACAGAGCGGATCTCCCCTTTACACACTCCCCCTCACTGAGACTCGGGTAATCAAAGATCTGAGTAAGGGGACGATCCCGGCCCCCGACCCTTTACCACGTGATCAGCTGTCAGCCAATGACAGCTGATCATGTGATGTAATTAAATTCTCTAATTGTTTTTTTTTTTTTTCTCACGCTGACATCGCGAGCTGAAAAGCTGATCACTGGCTTTCGTGCTAGGGACATCGGTCCCGAAGACGAAGAGACACATCCTTTTCATCTGTGCCCACCAGACCGCGTGCCAGTGCCACCTACCAGTGCAAAGCAGTGCCACCTATCAATGCCCACGAGTGCCACCTATCAATGCCAACCAGTGGTGCCAATCAGTGCCACCTAGCAGTGCTGCCTATCAGTATCACCTACCAGCGATCAGTGCTCATCATTGCCACCCATCAGTGCCCATCACTGTCACCCATCAGTGCCACTTATCAATGCCCTTCAGTGCCACCTCCCAGTGCCGACTATCAGTTCCCACCATTGCCACCTTATTGGTGCCCATCAGTGCAGCCTCCTCAGCATACATCAATGAAGGAGAAAAATTACCCGTTTGCAAATAAATAAAACTGTTTTGTATTTTTTTTTTTTATTCCGTCTTTTTTTTTTTTACAAAAAATAAAAACCGCAGAGGTGATCAAATACCACCAAAAGAAAGATCTATTTGTGGGAAAAATGCTAAAAATTTTATTTGGGTACAGTGTTGTATGACTGCACAATTGTCATTCAAAGAGTGAGAGCGCTGAAAGCTGAAAATTGGTCTGGGCAGGAGGGGGGGTTTGAAGCCGTGTTCCAGCCGCAATTTTTTTTAAAAGTCAGCAGCTACAAACACTGTAGCTGCTGACTTTTAATAAGGACACTTACCTGTCCTAGGCGCCCGCAATGTTGGCCCCCCGAGGTCGATCCCTCGATCGTTGCAGGTCCCGGCGCCACGATCCTCACTAAGGGAAACAGGCAGTGGAGCCTTGCGGCTTCACTGCCCGTTTCCTACTGCGCATGCGAGAGTCACGCAGCGCTTTATGAATGGGCGGCCATTCTTTGGGATACTCTGGTTTCTCAGAACGAAGGAAATCTTCTCGGTCCTTTGGTTAAAGGGTCACTAAAGGATTTTTTTTTTTTTGCTGAAATGACTGTTTACAGGGTATAGAGACATAAAAGTTAACCGATTCCTTTTAAAAATGATTAAAAGTAGATAAAAATCAATCATATAATGTGCCTCTAGTTTCACTTTCACTTTTAAACTGGCTTCATGTTTCTGTGAAGAAGAGAGACACACAGAACAAAAACAAACAAATCCAGGGCAGTGTTCTGTTTTTAAAATGAATCTGATTGGTTCTGGGAAGTTTTAGACACACAGTAATGACAGCTCTGACCACCGTGAGAAAGCTCCCAGTACTGTGGTTATAAGGAGCCAGACAAGCAGAAAGTGTGGAGATCACAGCAGAATTACAGCTACTTCAAAGCAAAAACAAACAATGAGGACATGAAACCAGTACTGCAGTAAGGTAAAGGAAGCTATTTAGATGGAAAAAAAAAAATCCTTTAGTGACCCTTTAAGACCTAGTGTATTACCTGTTCTTATCAGTTGCCAGTAGGTGGTGCTCTGCTGACTGTCCTGAGTACACGGCGAGGTGGAAAGGGATAGCAGTTGGCGGATGCTAAACCTGCTGGCGTGGAGGTGGAAGCCTTCTGATTTGGACAGAGAGGCATGAGGTCGAAGCTGGAGGGCTGGGACCCTGGCCTTCTGCGCCTAACCTGCCAGTTTCTTGGAGAGGGAACGTTGACCTCACCCCACTGTTAAGGGGGGGGGGTCAGAATTTTGGCTAGTACCTCCTGAGTATAACTAGGTAGAGAGCAAAAGAGGCGAAGGGGGGAGCTTGTAGGTCTTTCAGCAGGCTCTCTCCCTGAGCTTCCGGAGCTCTCGTTCCTTCCTGGTAGGGAAGGGGGCTGTGACTGTCCGGGCTGTGGGCTGGGCGCTCCGTTGAAAAGCCTATGGTGATGTGCCCCTGGAGTGGCAGTCCAGGGGTGTCGTAATTGCACTTGTGTTTCTACCGGCACACTTGCTTTTTGGCACCTTGGTCACGTCACTATATCACACTTTTTAACCACCTGCCTCTATGGCCAGGCCTTTTGGTCAGGACCAGAGGAATTTTTGATTCCTGGCCGGAGGGCCGGCCATTGTATTGCACAATGGTCACTTTTTCACTCTCCTCATCTTCCTTCTCCCCCACTTTCTTTTTTGTTTCCCCTTTGTTTGTCACTTTTATGTATTTTTTTGTTTGGTGTTTACGTTTGATTAGTAGGGTGCAGGTCCTCGGGCCAGCCCTGAACGTCTTGGGAGTGGGTGGACATGGCCTTCTGGCTTAGTTCGCCTGCTCTCATGGGGTCTCCCTTCGGGGGAGCCCCACCTAGTACTGGGAGGGTTCTGTTTTGGCAGACCCTCCAAGGAATGGGGGTCTGTGTCGGCTTCGGTTGCACAGACCCTGTGAGTACCTCAGTCCCTGTCAGGAGCCTAACGCCCCGGGGGATCAGGGTTGGGTCCTTCTTACGGAGGACCAATTGACGTTAGCACCCGTTTGCACTTTTTTGTTGCACCTCTTTATGTGTGTGCACATTTTTTATGCACCGGGTAGAAGTTTTTTGGGTGTGTTTTGCACGCCATAGGCTTTTCAATAGAGCCATTCTTTGGGATACACACAGTTCCCAGAAGACAGCGCACCCCATTCCCCAGAAGACACCGCGAGGAAGACAAGAATGAAGACCAGCTGCGGACTAGGAAGAGGCAGATTAGGAAGATTTGCCTAGCCTGCCTTTTCTGGTAAGTAAAAACATTTTTTTTTCAATTTTTTTTGGAGCATTTTTATGTCACTTTTTTATTAGGGTGGACCTCCGCTTTAAGTGCCACTAAGCAAGTGGTTAAAGGAGAATAATAGAAGAAAAAAAACGATTTAGCGCTGAGAAACACTTATTCAAAGATAAACAGTGCATTTTATATACAACTATATGGATCAGACCAAAATGAGGGACAGATGAGGAGGAAAGAGGGACAGAGAGACATTGTTCCAAATACGGGACAGTTGGTATCTATGTAGTATCTGCATGGTGGCCGGTGTTCTGCCGATGAGTGTCCCCCCGGCGGATTATGCCCCCCCTGTACTGCGCAGGCGCGGTGCTTGCGCAGTACGACCCTGAACTGAGTCTCTGAAAATAGCCGAACATGTAGAGCTGAGAGTCGGCTCTAGACGGCGCCTGCGTGGACCTCGCTGTAAGTGGCCAGCCGGCCTCACGTCCTCGCTTCGCTCGCTCGGCCTCCTGGCATTTTTTTTTTAACATGCTCCATGTCCACGGGGATGGTAAGGAATGAGCCTGGATGTCAGAAGTGTAGCACAATTTGGTGTGCGCAGGCGCTTTCTACAGCTGACTCTCAGCTCTACATGTTCGGCTATTTTCGGAGGCAAGCACCGCGCCTGCGCAGTACAGGGGGGACCTTATCCGCCGAGGGACCTTTTTCGGCAGGACACCGGCACTGAGAAGCAAGGCACAGACACACTTGGAGGGATGCCGGGCTGCCATGTTTGTACTAGTACGGGCAGCAGCGAATGCAGAGACTACCGATAGTGCCAGGCAAGTGAATGTCACATTGGCTGGATTTAGGTGGGTGCTGGGGTGGGCTGCACCCCCCCTCTCAAATTTCAATTGCACCCCCAAAGCCCCTGACCCACAACCTGCTCTCTACCTCCCTCCCCACACAGCATATACCAGGGTTCCTGTGCGGAAAATTGCCACTGCAGGACCACACCTGTTTCCACAGCCGCAATCACCCGCACAGAAAAATCGTTCTGGATGGGTGCCATTAAGGCCCCTTTCACTCTGGGGCGTTTTACGGGCGTTATTCAAGCTTTCTTCAGGCACTTTGGCATTAAAAAAAGCCTGTAAAGCGCCTGAAAGAAGCCTCATCTGCAATCCCAATGTGAAAGCCTGAGTGCTTTCAGAGCCCTTTCACACTGCTAGCGCCTGGAAAAAGCTGGTAAAGCACCGCTAAGACCCTAATGTTTTAGGGCGTTTGGGCAGTGCCTCAGTGTGAAAGGGTAAGGCGTTTTTACAGCGCTTTCAATTCATTTCAATGGAGAGGGGCGTTTTTGGAGCTTTTTTTTCCATCACCTAATAGCTGCTCGAAAGATGCTGTTTGCAGGATTCAGTGTGAAAGGGTCCATTGAGATGCATGGAGAGCATTTTATGAGCGTTTTAATGCTAAAACGCTTCAGTGTGAAAGGGGTCTAAACCTAATGGAATGCCAAAGCACTGGAAATTGCTCCCGCATGGGAACTGCACTGCACTTGTGGTTCCTCTGCAAGCAGGCCCGTCGGAACAAGACAGGCAAAGCAAGCAACTGCTTAGGGCCCCCGAGCTGGCCAGGGGCCCCCAAGCAGGAGCCTGTTTGTTCCACTGCGGGAATGGGGGCTTTCGTTTGCTGAGGGGAGAGAAGCAGGGGCGGACTGGGCTGTGTGGCAGGCCGGATATTTAATCCCAGTGAATAACGGCCGCAGCGATGTCTGTTACTTTAACTTTTTTTTTTTTTTTTTTCGGCAGAGACCAGTCTCCCCTTCTGGTTAGTTGAGCAGAGAAGTCAGTGTATCAATGCTCCTCCCCTCCTCAGTCTGTTCTGTAAACACACACACGAGGAGGAAGAGGAGGGGGAGATGGGACGCTCTGATCAGGTCTGCAGTAAGTTTTTATTATGCTCTGTACTGTAGATGGAGGAGGGAGGGGGGAGAGTGTCTGTCTGGAAAGGAGGACAAGGTAGATGTCATTTGAGTGATCGAGGGGTTAGGTTAGGAGGACATGTGCTGGGAGGGGGGAGGCAATGCTAGAAGTGTGGATTAGATTTTAAATTTGACAACCCCTCTCTTCCTTCCCAAAACACCCCTCCAGCACATATCCTACCCATCCCCCTTGTACTGTATCTTTTCTCTCACAAGGTTCCCCCCCAGCACATATCTGACCCACCAAGCACATGTGGGCACAGAGGTTATATATGATGGACACAGTGGCTGCATATGATGGGGCACAGTGGCTGCATATGATGGGGCACGGTGGCTGCATATGATGGGGAACGGTGGCTGCATATGATGGGGAACGGTGGCTGCATATGATGGGGCACGGTGGCTGCATTTAATGGGGCACGGTGGCTGCATATGATGGGGCACGGTGGCTGCATTTGATGAGGCACAGTGGCTGCATTTGATGAGGCACGGTGGCTGCATATGATGGGGAACGGTGGCTGCATATGATGGGGAACGGTGGCTGCATATGATGGGGCACGGTGGCTGCATATGATGGGGCACGGTGGCTGCATATGATGGGGCACGGTGGCTGCATATGATGGGGCACGGTGGCTGCATATGATGGGGCACGGTGGCTGCATATGATGGGGCACGGTGGCTGCATATGATGGGGCACGGTGGCTGCATATGATGGGGCACGGTCGCTGCATATGATGGGGCACGGTCGCTGCATATGATGGTGCACGGTCGCTGCATATGATGGTGCACGGTCGCTGCATATGATGGTGCACGGTCGCTGCATATGATGGGCACGGTGGCTGCATTTGATGGGGCACGGTGGCTGCATATGATGGGGCACGGTGGCTGCATATGATGGGGCACGGTGGCTGCATTTGATGTTTCTTTTTTTTAGAATCAGTTTGCGCCCCCCCAAACAAATTTGAGCACCGACCGCCCCTGCCCCCAGCACATATCTATCTCTCCCCTCTCTAGCACTAGCCCTCTCCCCAGGACATATCTGATCCCTGCATTCCATGCAGAACACTCGCAATTCAGCTACACGCGTTTGCTACACGGCGGGGTTTGGGGGCCTTCATGTCCATTTTGCTTGGGGCCCCCAAATTCCTTCAAACGGCCCTGTCTGCAAGCTGCGATTTCTAAAATGCTGCAGGAACCTTTTCCCTGCATTTCAGGAGGCATGACACGTGTGCGAGTATAATAATATAATGTAATATACAGAGTGCTCCCATACATAGACAGCTGATATTTGTTACACTTATCTTTTCCCTGGCTGTGCTCTTCATGTAAAAGATTACTTCCCTCCTCTACTAAGCCTTGGTTCACACTGCCATGACTTCATAGTCACAAAACTTTGAATCCAACACCCTTGCACGACTTCATCGTGGCTTACATATGATTTCTTTAACAGAAGTCAATACAAGTCATGCTGAAGTCGCACCAAAAGTAGTGCAGGAATCTTTTTCTAAGTCAAAGCGACTTGAGTCACACGGATTAGAACGGTTCCATTGCCATTCTTGGGGAGCGACTTGTTATGCAATTTTGAACACTCAAGTCGCATGACAAGTCTTGGCAGTGTAAACAGCACCACCTGCTGGAGAATCTGTATAATGACAAACTTGATTTACAGGAAACTGCATGACTTCACATAACAGTGGAGAGCGGCCATCACCCAGCTCAGCACAGAGAAGTCTCATACTGCCACCTACTGATCTAATGTAGTACTGTAACAGCATCTACACATTATAAAAAAATAAAACACAGTAGTAGCAGAATATGTATCCAGGTCATACAGAGCGTTCTCATCGCAGGGACTGGCTTACTTCAAACAGTGGTTTTAGCCCGGATTGCTGACCAAAGCCTCATACACACGGTCGGACTTCAAACAAACTTTTCCATGAATTTTTGTTTGAAGGGCGTTGGCCGTGAACTTGTATAGCATACACACGGCAGGACTTTTTCAGCAAACTTTCCCGAAATCACGTTTTTTCTGCTCTTTACCGCCACCCTTTGATCAACTTCTGCTATTGTTGGTTGATTTTAACATTGGTTCTGGGCATGCGTGTTTGTACTTCGAACTAAAGTTCGATGGATTTCTGTACACACGGCAGGACTTTGCACCGTAGGATTTTTGTTGCCGAAAAGTTTGTCCGTTTGCAGAGCGAACTTTTTTCCGATGAAAACCGAAAAAAAGTTTGTCCGATGGAGCGTACACACGGTCGGATTTTATTTGAAAACCTGGGAATTTAGAAGTTTGTTGTCAAAAAGTCCGACCGTGTGTATGGGGCTTTAGACTGTCAAATCCAACAAACCAAAACAAAAATTTTATATACAAATTGCTCATGTGAAACCTCTTATTAGCCTTTAACCACTTAAGACCCGGACCTTTAGGCAGGTAAAGGACCTGGCCAGTTTTTGAGATTCGGCACTGCGTCGCTTTAACTGACAATTGTGGCTCCCAAACAAAATTGGCGTCCTTTTTTTCCCACAAATAGAGCTTTCTTTTGGTGGTATTTGATCACCTCTGCGGTTTTAATTTTTTGCTCTATAAACAAAAATAGAGCGAATATTTTTTACTTTTTGCTATAATAAATATCCTCCAAAAACATATAAAAAAAATGTTTTTCCTCAGTTTAGGCCGATACATATTCTTCTACCTATTTTTGGTAAAAAAAAAATCGCAATAAGCGTTTATCGATTTGTAAACGCTATAAATTTTGCGCAAACCAAATAGGGGATAGTTTTATCGCATTTTTAGACGTCATTGATTGTGGTTCCCTATATTAGTGAAGAACGGGGAAGCTGTGTTTAAACATAGCTCTCCCCGTTCTTCAGCCCTGGGGACCGATCGCGGGAACTTTTGGGTACTTAGGTGTTTTTTCTGCTTGAAAGCTTTGAGAGGTCAAAAACTTGAGTTTGGTGGGTTTTTGTTTCTGCCTGTAAACTCCTGAAAAAGCCATAGGGGCAGATCCACAGAGAGAGTACGCCGGCGTATCTACTGATACGCCGGCGTACTTTCAAATTTCCCGCGTCGTATCGTTGTTTTGAATCCTCAAACCAAGATACGACGGCATCTGGGTTAGATCCGACAGGCGTACGCCTTCGTACGCCTTCGGATCTAAGATGCAATTCTTCGGCGTCCGCTGGGTGGCGTTCCTGTCGTTTTCCGCGTCAAGTATGCAAATTAGCTATTTCCGACGATCCACGAACATACGAGTGGCCGTCGCATTCTTTTACGTCATCTCTAGTCGGCTTTTTCCAGCGTATAGTTAAAGCTGCTGTTTCGTGGTGTATAGTTAGACCTGCTATGTTAAGTATGGCCGTCGTTCCCGCGTTTAATTTGAATTTTTTCGTTTGCGTAAGTCGTCCGTGAATCGCGGGATGGACATAATTTACGTCCAAGTCTAAACAATGACGTCCTTGCGACGTCATTTCGCGCAATACACGGCGGGAAATTTAGGGACGGCGCATGCGCAGTTCGTTCGGCGTGGGGACGCGCTTTATTTAAATGAAACACGCCCCCCTACTCGCCGATTTGAATTAGGCGCCGTTACACCGCAAGAGATACACTACGCCGCCGTAACTTACGGCGCAAATTCTTTGTGGATTCAAAGCTACAACAAGTAAGTTACAACGGCGTAGCGTATCTCACATACTGTGCCCATGCAATTCTTTATGGATCTGCCCCATAGTGTGTATGGACACATTGGCCAACATGGAGGGGAGTTTCCAGGCAGAGAAAAATTAGAGCTCAAAAAGCTCCAAAGTCTGTAGGAGCCGCTTGTTTGAGATGTAGTGCATGAGCAATAAGTATGTACATGGATATGAACATTTACACACCTGAACATGTGTATACTAAAGACTTTTATGTTTTTTATTCAGAATCGTTTTGCCAGTGAGATCCTGAATATAAACATCAGTAAAAATCCCAGTTGGGTTCCTTGAGGTGTGCTGTTCGTAGCTCTTATGACTTTATACATTTAGATATACTTTGCAATTTAAAAATGTCCTGTTAATGATTTATTGACCTTATATATGTATTTTAAAATACCAACTAATTTCTGTAATCGTTGCACAATGTCTACATTGTCTTTCCATATATATGATAAATTCAATAAAAACGTATTGATGAAAAAAAAAAATCAGTAAATTATTACATTGGTGTGCAAGAGACCCCCCAAAATATCAGGAGATATCCATTACCATTCTATCCTGAAAAAATAAGATATAATTCTCCTGGATACAGGAAGAAGTTGTGATGATTCTGTATGTTCAGTTTTACTAACACATGTCAAAGTTATAGAACTGTGTTTGGGCATTAAGGGGTTAATATCACCCTAAATATTTATATTTCCCATCACACAGATGAGACTGAGCACAGCGCCCCCTCCAGGATGAGATCTATAAGAGGAAATAGGTGTGATGAGTGAGAAGGTGAAATGTATTGTCAGCTGATACATTGTAATGTCTTCTGACCCCCTGACCTCTCCGTCCAATCATCAGCTCCGTACACAAGATCAATAAAGATCCTTCAGAGCCTGGAGAGCCGTATTGTCATCTTCACACAGACAGGACATGGTTGTCACTTCCACAATACTTCTACCTTTATCACTAAACATTGATTTCTACCATTCTATACAACACTTGGAGGAAATCCCCCCACTGACAAGATGTCATCTATATTGTCCTCTACTTACCACACTCCACCCCTGACACCCCCAGAATAATCAGGATGAGGGGGGTCATCATCTTCATCCTCCCCGCTGTCATCTATAGAGAGACCCCAAAACACGACAACCTCCACTTCACCCAGATCAGGACAGTCTGTGTACAGGAAGGCGGAGCTCTGTGCTGATTGGTGGAGGCTTCCTCTCTCTCCAATAGGAAAATGATTACATAGAGGATCAGCAGTTACCAGGCAGAATAACATAACGAAGGTTGGAGAGGAGAAGCCACAAAGTGAAAGTGAAACCTGCAGACATTCCACCAATAGAATTCTAAGGCTCCATGCACACTGAAGCGGATAAACTGCACTTTATTGGTGTTTTGGCTTTTTTTTTTTAACCACTTCATTACTGGGCACTTTAACCCCCTTCGTGCCCAGACCAATTTTCAGCTTTCAGCGCTGATGCATTTTGAATGACAATTGCGCGGTCATACAACACTGTACCCAAATTATATTTTTATCATTTTTTTCCCCACAAATAGAGCTTTCTTTTGGGGGTATTTGATCATCTCTGCGATTTTTATTTTTTGCTCTATAAACAAAAGAAGACAGAAAATTTGGGAAAAAAACACAATATTTTTTACTTTTTGTTATAATAATATCCCAATTTTTATTTATTTTTTATATTTTTTTCCTCGGTTTAGGCCGATACGTATTCTTCTACATATTTTTGTTAAAAAAAAATTGCAATAAGCGTATTTGATCGGTTTGCGCAAAAGTTATAGCACCTACAAGATAGGGGATAGATTTATGATTATTTATTTTTTTTACTAGTAATGGCGGCGATTTTTTATTTTTTTTGTCAGGCCTGCAATATTGCGACGGACATATCGGACACTTTTGACACAAATTTGGGACCATTCACATTTATACAGCGATCAGTGCTATAAAAATGCACTAATTACTGTATAAATGTGACTGGCAGGGAAGGGGTTAACACTAGGAGGTGAGGAAGGGGTTAAATGTATTCCCTGGGTGTGTTCTAACTGTGTGGGGGGAGGGGACTGACTGGGGGAGGTGACCGATGCTGTGTCCCTATGTACAAGAGACACAGATCGGTCTCCTCTCTCCCTGACAGGATGTGGAGCTCTGTGTTTACACACAGATTCACGTCCCTGCTGTCACCGCCGATCGCGTGTTCCCGGCGGACATCGCGGCCGCTAGGTACACGCATTGGCTTCCCAACGATGCGCCGGCACAGTGTTTACCCACTGCGCGCCCCCCAGTGGTGCGCATGGGTAATCCACAGAAAAAGACGTCCCAAGACGTCCACTTGGCACTTGAGAGCCGCGCTGTGGACGTCTTTTGTCTATAGCGCGGATCTCAAGTGGTTAAAGCCCATAAACTGAACTCTATGTTAGCCTATGTGCCCATGCACACCTGGGCGTTTTTTAGTGTTAATGAGCTCTGGAGTTTATTGTCTTTTTTCTGAACGCCCGAAATTTGCGTTCAAAGTGCAGTTTTTCAGCGAAAAAAACACAAAACGCTCAAAACCGCCGGTGCCAGCGTTTTTTTTGCGTTTTTTCCCCAATTGAAAAAGAAAAAAGTAAAAAAAAAAAGCTACACTGAAAAACGTTGATTAACGCTATTGCAAAAACGCTAAAAAACGTTGAAAGCCTCCCTGCAAAGTTACTGGCGTTTTTTTATAGCTTTTATTAGCTTCAGTGTGCATGGAGCCTAAACGATCAGATTTTCAAATGGGAATTGTGTGACAGCCTGTTGGCCAGAAATCCGACAGTTTGTACGCTCCATCGGACAATTGTCGGCTTTTCCGCAGATAAACACAACATTAGCAGAAGGTGCCCAGAGGGTGGCGCTAAAGAGTTGAAAAGCCATGTCGTTTCATGTTGGTTGGCCGAAAATTGTATGCCGTTTGTATGCAAGACAAATTCCTGGCCAACGCCCTTTCGTACAAAAGTCCTACGCTTTGTCTGCAGAAAATCCGATCGTGTGTACGAGGCTATAGACACAGGCAACAGGCGCTGATCATGACACTAAAGCCGCCGTGCAACAATGACAAAAGGCGACCTTGAGCAGACTGAAACCCCGCCCCCCAACAGCGAGGCACAATATGAGAACTACGGTGTCCCTCCGCTCTGTGAATGGCTTTTAATAGTGTCCGTGACATTCTCTTTCATGTCAAAAAATGCCTCCTCTGATGTGCTCATGCGCATGCGCCATATTCATTCCTTTTTATAAAATAACGTTTTATACAAATTTGTACATGGAGCTATAACGGGAATTTTATTGTATATCTTTGTATCACTTATGTTATTTATTTATCTTTCTATTGTATTTGAGTTTCTGTAAACATAACCTTTACTGCAATATCCATTTGAGTGTACTATGTCATGGTTATTGCCGATCAATAAATGATCGTTTCTACACTCCGGTTCCTCTTTGTGCCTCATTTAAAGTCCCAAAATTGTTCTCGCATTCACATGCGCCATGGTCACGTCACTCCAGCTGATCGACAAATCAGCTGGAGTGTGGCTCCGTCCTGCGCATGCGCAGGCACTATACAACGGAGGGCACATATCGATAGAACACCGGGCATGGGAGAGATTCACAGGAATTCCCAGAGACCAATCACAGGAGGGATGTCTACTTAGTGATCTACAGAGAACTCCCAGAGACCAATCACAGGAGGGATCTCTACTTAGTGATCTACAGAGAACCCTCCACACCAGAGAAGAGCTTACAATCTACAGACACACTCAGGACAATGCAGGGAAATTGGGTGACCTTTTAGTGCCCATATAAGTGTATAAATAATCAACTCAATTTGTATCCAATCAGAAAGAAATTAAATCTACAGAACTATTAGAAGAAGGAGATTGTACAATCAGATTGTAATATGTGGCCAGCTTAAAGTGGAGTTCCACCCAAAAAATTGATCTTTTTACACTTTTCGGATCCCCCCCCCCCCTCCGGTGTCACATTTGGCACCTTTCAGGGGGGAGCAGATACTTGTCTAATACAGGTATTTGTTCCCACTCCCGGCGAAAGATCGCCGCAAAATCTGTGGCGATCTACGCCATGTCTGGCCCCTCCTCCATCCCCCCGCTGTCTTCTGGGAGACACACAGGTCCCAGAAAACAGCAGGCACCAGTCAGAATGTGCAGCACGACTCGCGCATGCGCAGTAGGGAACCAGGCTGTGAAGCCGCAAGGCTTCACTTCCTGATTCCCTTACTGAAGATGCCGGCGCCTCCACCCGGGAGCCCTGGACAGGTAAGTGTCCTTATTTTAAAAGTCAGTAGCTGCAGAATTTGTAGCTGCTGACTTTATTTTTTTATTTTTTGGCAGAACTCCGGTTTAACCACTTAAGTACCAGCCTGTCATACCCCTTCATTACCAGACCATATTTCAGGGCTGTGATACTTTGAAAATCACGCAGTCCTGAAACACTGGGCCAGATTCACAGTGGAGATACATATCTGCTGATACGCCGTCGTATCTCTGTTTCTATCTATGCGACTGTTTCATAGAATCAGTTACGCATAGATAGCCATAAGATCCGACAGGTGTAATTGTTTTACACTGTCGGATCTTAAGATGCAGTACCGCGGCCGCCGCTGGGGGGAGTTTGCGTCGTAAACCAGCGTCGGGTATGCAAATTAGGAGTTACGGCGATTCCCAAAGTTTTTTCGCGTTCGCTACATCGCCGCTATGCTAGTTTCCCGTCGCAAAGTTAGTCGTTTTTTTTGGTGCCTTAACTTTACACAGCAATCGTATTGCTGTATAAAGTATGGCCGTCGTTCCCGCGTCAAAATTTAAAAAATAACGTCGTTTGCGTAAGCCGTCCGGGAATACGGAATTACGCTACGCGCGTCGCTGTTCGAAAAAATGACGTCACAGCTCGCAATGCACGGCGGGAGTTCGGAAACGGAGCCTGCCAGGTAGGTCTGGAGGCAGCCAGCGTAGGTTTTCATCGCAAGTGCTTGGTGAATCAGGCACTTGCGATGAAAAATTGTGGCGGTGTGTAACGTATCTACGATAGGTTACGCCGCCGCTGCACTACATGAATCTGGCCCACTGTTCCCAAATTATTGTATATCATTTTTAGACAGATGGAGCTTCATTTTGGTGGATTGTTTTTAAATGATATATATATATATATATATATATAAAAAAAAAGTAACAAAGATTTCCCTAACTTTCTGTTATAAAATATCTAGGAGGGTTCTAGCAGAACAGCAATGGATGCTTTTTAAAAAGTAGGCCACCCAAGGTGATCACATCTTTGCCCAAAAAAGTTGGGAAATGAAGACGCCTGCTGGTATTGAGGCGGGTAAAACATGGAAATTGGTGATAGTACATGAGAGAGAGCACATTACATGTACAGGTCATACAAAGGGAGGAGGAAGTGAAGGGGTTAATTTACAGGTCACACAAGGTGGGGGGTGATGGAGATGAAGGGGTTAAGGTGCAGGACTAGGGAGAAGCAATAATATACAGATTACATAAAAAGACAGAATGGAGATGAGATGTACAGGGGAGGAGGGGGGTAAAAGGGTTAAACAATCCAACAATCAATTAACCATTTGACCCTCGGAAGGTTTTACCCCCCTCATGACCAGAGCATGTTTTCTTATTCAGCACTGCACTACCTTAACTGGCAATTGCTCCTCCATGCAGCACTGTACCCGAATGACGGCTATATCATTTTTTCACACAAATAGAGATTTCTTTTGATGGTATTTGATCACCACTGGGGTTTTTATTTATTATATAAACAAAAAAGACCAATTAAAAAAAACAATATTTGTGTTACTTTCTGTTATAAAACATATCCAATAATTAAAAAAATAATCTGATTTCTACATATATTTAGGCCAAAATGTATTCTGCTACATGTCTTTGGGAAAACTTTTTTTTTTTTTTTCAATGACTTTGATCTGTATTGCGGGACGAACAATTCATTAAGAGCCGCGAGTGATTTTAAATGACTTTTTTTTCCTTTAAAAATGACATTTTGTGCAGGGACTGTTCTAATCAAGGGAAACAAGCGCTACTTTACAGGCATACTATAGACACCCCCTAGGTATGAACTTTAAAGGAATATTTCACTTTAATTGTTTCACTTTAAGCATTATTAAAATCACTGCTCCCGAAAAAACGTACGTTTTTAAAACTTTTTTTTGCATTGATACATGTCCCCTGGGGCAGGACCCGGGTCCCCAAACACTTTTTATGACAATAATTTGCATATTAACCTTTAAAATTTGCACTTTTGATTTCTCCTATAAACTTTTTTTCGAATTTGCCACAAACACCCCAAATTGTTCACTGTTCGCCAAACAGGCGAAGAGCCAATGTTCAAGTCAAAATCATTAAGACCCCTTTCACACTGTGCCGCCCATAGCGTCGGTGGGAAAACGCTGCTATTTTTAGCAGCGCTTTATCGTCGGATTTGCGGCGCATTTCGAACACTAGCTGGGCACTTTTAACCCCCGCTAGCGGACCGAGAAAGGGTTAAAGCCGCCCGCAATGTGCCGCTACAGCAGCGTTTTGCCGGCAGTACGGCGGCGCTGCCATTGATTTCAATGGGCAGGAGCGTATTAGGAGCAGTGAGTTCACCGCTCCTAATGCGCTCCAAAGAAGCTGCTGGCAGGACTTTTTCCGACGCTCTGCCAGCACACCACTCCAGTGTGAAAGCCCTCGGGGCTTTCACACTGGAGTGAACAGAGCAGCTGTTTAAGGGCGGATTGCAGGCGCCATTTTTAACGATATAGCATCTGCAAAACGCCCTCAGTGTGAAAGGGGTCTAATTGGGACAACATGTTTTTTAGGAAGGATAGAGGGTTGTGGTTGCTTATGGTACTTTTTTTTAATGTGTTATTTTCTGGATAAGTTCCTGCGACACTCGGGGCAGATGATGCTAAACTGCTATATAGTGGAAAGGAGTTATTGGACATTACATTACAGTACAATGCATTAGCTAGGAATGTACCCCTGGGGGGTTATGATATCCCAAAGGATCTAGTCCAGTATATTGGGATCCCTTCATTTAGCACATTTGGTAAAAGGCGTAGGAGACGGAAGGAGAGGAAGCAGAAGCGAGGCTGTCAGGCAGACGTGCTGACAAGGCTGAGAAGGTCCACAGACCCCCCGCTGTCCAGTCTCTTTCTAACCAATGCTAGATCCATAATCCCTAAAATGGAGGAATTGCAGATCGCTACATGCAGTTTGATTAACCACTTAAGACCCGGACCATTTTGCATCTAAAGGACCTGGCCACTTTTTGCGATTAGGCACTGCGTCGTTTTAACCGACAATTGCGCGGTCATGCAAAGTGGCTCCCAAACAAAATTGGCGTCCTTTTGTGGTATTTGATCACCACTGCGGTTTTTATTTTTTGTGCCATAGACAAAAATAATGCAACAATTTTGAAAGAAATGCAATATTTTTAACTTTGTGCCATAATAAATATCCCCCAAAAATATATATAAAAAAAAAAAAAAATTTCCCTCAGTTTAGGCCGATACGTATTCTTCTACATATTTTTGGTGAAAAAAAATCGCAATAAGCGTTTATTGATTGGTTTGCGCAAAAGTTATAGCGTTTACAAAATAGGGGATTTTTACTAGTAATGGCAGCGATCAGTGATTTTTTTTGTGACTGCAACATTATGGCGGACACATCGGACACTTTTGACACATTTTTGGGACCATTGTCATTTTCACAGTGATCAGTGCTATGAAAATGCACTGGTTACTGTGAAAATGACACTGGCAGTGAATAGGGTTAACTACTAGGGGGCGCTGTAGGGGTTAAGTCAGTACTAGAGAGTGATTCTTACTGTAGGGGGATGGGCTCTGTGTCACATGACACTGATCTCCACTCCAAGTACACAGAGCCGAGATCAGTGTCATTGTCACTAGTCAGGGCGGGGAGATGCTCGTTTACACAAGCATTTCCCCGCTCTATACCTCCGAGATGATTGCGGGGATCACCGGTGGCGCGCGCGACCACACGGATAGGTATTTAAAGCCATTCTGCCGACGTATATGTGCAGGAGGCGGTCCTTAAGTGGTTAAAGGGTGCTGTCTGTTGATATTTACTGAAACGTGGCTTCATCCCAGTGTTGCCAACTGTCCGTATTTTTACGAACAGTTCGTAAAAACTGGCAGTTTTTTCCCCCATTCGTAAATGTCTGTAGTTGCGGGAATGTGCCAGTAAAAATAGCAGAGATCGGTTTGGCTTGGAACTGCGCATGGAGATTGGAGGCAGGGGGTGATTGGAGGCAGCGGGTGATGGTGGCTGAGGTGTAGGGTGACCACATTTCCAAACTGCCATTCAGGGACACCCCCCCCCCCATTTTTTTTGCAGATTTTGGGGGCAGGGGCGTATGAAATCAGCGGCCCATGCGCAAGATCAAAAGTGGGCCCTAGGCATCAAGAAGAACAACTGAGTGGTCAGGGGGGGGGGCACAGAGTAGTCAGAGGGGCAGTGCGATGGACAGGGGGACCGTGGGATGGACAGGGGGACCGTGGGATGGACAGGGGGACCGTGGGATGGATAGAGGCATACCTCCCAACTTTCTGAGATGGGAATGAGGGACACCTATTAGCAAAAATATGTAGGAGAATTATAAACAAAAATAAAAATGGTTAAACCCACAGGTGCTTTTTTACCACTACTATTCTTTTATATTGGCTCCTTGAGGGACAAACAAAGAGGAAAGAGGGACAGAGGGACAATGCCCTAAATGAGGGACAGTTCCTTCAAATCAGGAACAGTACAGGAGGGGGGGGGCTGAAGAACAGCACAGGTGGGACCAGAGGACAGCACAGGAGGGGGGGGGGGGACTGAAGAACAGCACAGGTGGGACCAGAGGACAGCAGGGGGTTGGAGAATGGGGGGTGAGGTGGGAGAGAGCAGAGAAGTTACTGGGGAAGATCAGCCAGGAGAGTGTTGAGGGACCTGTGGGCAGCAGAAGGAAACTGGATAAGAGGGGTGGCATATAGAGAAACTGATGCCCCCCCCCCCCCATGTTCTTCTTGCAGCCACTGAATGCCCGCTTTTCCTCCTTTACCTCCTGCAGGCATTCAGTGGCTGCAAGAAGAACATGGAGGGCATCAGTTCCTCTATATGCCACCCCTCCTATCCAGGTTTAGAGGGAAGCTGCATGGACCATCCTGGAGTATGAGGCTGGGTTGCAATGGCGCCCCCTGTAGTTACACCGCTGCAGTGGAGTAACTAAAACATTTCTGGCAGTTTGAAGGAGCAATGAATGGAATGCTGGCAGGACTCTGAGGTTGTGATAGTCGCTGATGAGCCACTCCTGAGAGGATTGCTTGGTATACAGAGGGGGTAACAAGACTAGAAGGTGAAAAGGTGGCAGAACATGAAAGGCTGAGGGTGAAGGAGGAGGGGGGGGGGGCAGGGAGAGGCAAACAAGTAGTGGGAGAGAAGAGACAGGGAGCAGCCGGACAGGACTGGCTGTGAGGAGTTATCATGTGTGCAGGAAACATCTTCAGCTCTGAGGGGTTCATGCTGGCACCTGTAGTTCTTCACTTTTGGGGGGGAAGTCACATCCCCAAAAGTGAAGGATTACAAGTCCCAGCATGAACCCTGCCCTGATATCTAAGGAAGTTTCCTCCTTCCATCCAGGGTGTCATGTGTCAGTGTCCCCTCCTGCCGACCCTTATCTGGAGCAAGCCTCTGAGTGTACTGTGCAGAGTGCAGACACACACTCCAGTGTCTTACTGAACTCTGACTGCTGAGGGAGAGCCGACAGGATTATAACACCGATGGATCTTCAATGCTGGTCAGTGCTTTGTAATTTTACTTGCCTTAGTTTGTACCATCTCTCATCTGTACACTGCAGTCTGTCTCACAGTCCGATGTTTCTTCTGACTGCCGGCTGGACTCCAGAGCATACACGAGGAGGTGGGTGGAGCTGAACAGAAGGCGCGGAGGAGGAAGTTAAACTCTCATCTGCTGCTATAGGTCTCTCCCTCTCTCCTGCTCTGACGTCACTGGTTGCTACACGCCAAGCGGGAGGCAGGAGGTAGCAACCAGTTTGGGCACTGAGCCAGCGGTGGAAATAAAGTAAAAAGGGGTCTCACTCTCTGTCAGCTAGGGGTCCACCACAGGCTGAGACAGAGAGGATGTATGCAAAGGCTATTTTAGGGGGCATTAGATCGGCCCAGGCCAATTCCGGGACTCTGTATTGTCCCGTAATGAGGGTGTCCGGGACACGGGACACAAGTATTAATTAAGGGACAGTCCCGGGCAATCCGGGACACGTGGTCACCCTACTGAGGTGGCACTCCAGAGGGGGATGGAGGCAGGGGGGAATGGAGGCAGGGGGAGATTGGAGGCAGGGGGTGTTAGTGGCAGGGGGTGATTGGAGGCAGGGGGTGATTGGAGGCAGCGGGTGATGGTGGCTGAGGTGGCACTGCAGAGGGGGATGGAGGCAGGGGGAGATTGGAGGCAGGGGGAGATTGGAGGCAGGGGGTGATTGGAGGCAGGGGGTGTTGGTGGCACTGCAGAGGGGGATGGTGGCACCGCAGAGGGGACACTGGAGGCAGGGGGTGATTGGAGGCAGGGGGCCTGGGGGAGATTGGAGGCAGGGGGAGATTGTGGCACTGCAGAGGGGGGTGAAGGCAGGGGGGGTGTTGGTGGCAGAGGGGGATGGAGGCAGGGGGTGATGTGACTGAATAATTTGCCCTTATTATATCGAAAATAACTAAAATATGTTTTTTTTTACCCTAATATCTATCTGAAATCACATTGCCATTTGCCTAGCGTACTTGTTTGTAGCCTAAATACTGAAATTTGCACCTAAAAATGTAATTTAGTAACTTTTGTGAAATGCCAGTAAAAACGTGGCTGCACCAGTCCGGTGTCGTGCCAGTAAATTTCAATCTGGTAGGTTGGCAACACTGCTTCATCCTCTTGTACCGGACACTATGATGCACAAATCTGGCCGCACTTTCTATCGCCAGGATAGAAACAGCAATTCAGGGAAGAGCGAAGGAGGTGGCCTTTGTATTTATGTTTTAAATGAGCGGCGCTCTGATAGTAAACTTGAGGACACTTCTTGGTCACCAGATTTGGAATTTATGATGGTGAAGTGTAGACCTTTTTATTCACCCAGAGAAGTTTCAGTGGTGATCATTATTGCGGTATATATACCACCAGATGCGGATACTGCAGTGGCTCTGGATATTTTGTCAAATCTCATAGACAAGTAACAACACGCACATCCTGATGGGGTTTTGGTAGTTGCAGGTGATTTCAATAAAGCAAATTTGAGGGCAGCGCAGCCAAAACGACATCAGTTTGTAAAATGTACTACTAGAGGTGAAAAATGGTTTTAACTTGTAAACACTAAAGGGTTAACATTTCTTTTTTTAAATAACAAACATACCATACTTACCTCCACTGTGCAGTTCGTTTTGCACAGAGTGGCCCCGATCCTCATCTTCTGGGATCCCTCGGCGGTTGTCTCGGATCCTCAGGGCAAGAGCTAACCCCCGCAAGGGAGTTAGGGAGGGCGCCCGCAAGGGGGTTACCTTGCGGGCGCCCTCCCATGTGATACACTCACGGCCATAGCCGTTAAGTGTATCACTCGGCCCTGCACCCCCCCCCCCCCTGGCGCGCCACGTCATTGATTAGATTGAGAGCAGCAAGAACCAATGGCTGCGCTGCTATCAATCTCCAATGAAGAGCTGCCTCAATCTGGGGGAAAGCATCACGGGATTGTGCCCACAGAGTTTCGTGGCTCAGGTAAGTAAAATGGGGGGGAGGGCCGAGAGTGCAAGGTGTTTTTTCACCTTCATGCATAGGATGCTTTAAGGTGAAAAAACACAAAGCTTTACAACCCCTTTAAGGCCTGATTCACACTTATGTATTTGTAGTGCATTTTGCAGATTTGCCCTACAGAACCTGTTCCATAGGAAACCATGTTAAATGGAGTACAGTGCAAATCTGCAAAATGCAAAAAGCACTACAAAACATGCATTTCAGAAAACTTATCGTGGACAATCAACGTTAAAGCCATTATTAAGAAAACGCAACAGCATTTCTATTTTTTGGCGACTCCTTAGGAAGAATGGCTTTGGAAGGAAGGTACTAGAGACCTTCTATCGCTCTGCCATTGAGAGTACATAAAGCACCAAGGAGAGTAGTAATGCGATGCGCATAGCATGCTGCAGCGAACAGTGGGTGTGGCAAAATTGTTCTTGCAGACATCATCGCCCTGCCCCCCAGTGATGCCGAACCTGCCCACAGATAGGTGCCCGGTGTATACACCGCTTCTACAGCGCCTCAAAGATGCTGTGCTGCTTGCAGGACTTTTTTTTACATCCTGCCAGCGCACCGCTCCAGTGTGAAAGTACTCGGACTTTCACATTGGAGTGACAGGAGAGGCGCTTTACAGGTGCTATTTTTAGCGCTATAGCGCCTGTAAAACGCCTCAGTGTGAAAGGGGTCTAAGGGGGGGGGGGGAGGGGGAGATACACATACTGAAATGTTTTTTACCTAAATACATTACGATAAACATATTTAGGCTTTACAACCACTTTAATATTCTATAAAAAGTTCCATAGAATCTGCTTGTATCTTCCATTCCTTAGAAATATGAGAGACAAGTGAATTGTTTATTATTAGATCCTTCCTCACCATACAGGACACAATCCACACCTTCCATCCCAAATCTTTTATATGGAGGATTGTGTGACCTAAAAATGCAACTAAAGGCCAAAGTGTCTTGAGTTTTGGGTAGTGTGGAGAAGTATTAGAACCCCTGTCAGGTGTTTATTGCTGTCTGTGTCCCTGTAAGGCTCTGTACACACCTGTGCATTTTTTAATGCTTTTTGCTGAAACGCACTACAGTCCATTTAACATGGTTTCCTATGGGACACGTTCATCTGTGCTTTTTTCCAGCCGCTGTACTTTTGGAAAGGGTCGAGGACTTTTCTTTAATGCAAAACTGTGTTTTTTTGGTTCAATAGACTTCAATGGAGAAGCTTCATCCAAACAGTGATACACAAACAGTGACAAACACAAAATCTCCTGCGCTTGGGAGTGAGCCCAAAGATAGTTAGTAGGTTATAATTCCATCCTGCCTTTCATGAATAAGCCTCGTCTTGCTGCCCTCATTAGACTGGGGAAGTCTGGAACCACTGAAACCACAAAACACAACATAGGGCCCACCGAGCCACTCTCTGAGGAAGAAGCGAGTCCTCAAAACGCGTTAGCCTATTGTATCTTCATCTGTCCTGACACATGAAATAAAATACAGTGGACTGGATGGTGCTGTTTTTTATGATGAGCTTTGACATGACGGTCATGATGTGAGTATAATACTTACCACTTTGCTAACAATAAAAGCCATGTTTTTAGGATAATGCACTAGGTCGGTGCACCCGCTATGGTTTTTGTGGTAAAGCATGTAGTACATGTTTGTAGCGATTTCACAGCGATTTTGCCACAATTCGCGTTTTTTTAATCTGTCCAACAACAAATTGACCAAAAAAAGCATACAAAATGCAAAACGCATCAAACAATGCATGAAAAAAAATGGCATAAAGTGAGTTTGCAAAAATACAAAAAGCACTGCAGAAATTGATCAAAAGCAAACTGCATAGGTGTGAACTGAGCCTTAGGGAGATTCCTCTATTTGTCCTATTTGCCATTACCACAAAGAGTGAAAGAAAATCCCAAATTTTGTGTTGTCACCACAACAGGAATAGATGGGAAATCTTCCAATGGGGACACTAGTTTTGAGGATTCCCTCACTTTGGAGGGATTTTCTATCACTTCCTGTTTTGGCTATGGGACAGGACACACAAAATAGCTGACAGGAATCATAACCCTCCATTATGTTGTTCAAAATGACATTTTTTTCTTTCATTTCTACTTGAATAATGTTGGGGTGATGTTATTAATAATAGTATAGTGGACTCCTCCATGTTGTGGTTGGCGGGCGCTGTGTGTGGTGATGATGGATGGCGGGCGCTGTGTGTGGTGATGATGGATGGTGGGGGTTGTGTGTGGTGGTGATGGATGGCAGGGGTTGTGTGTGGTGATGATGGATGGCGGGCGCTGTGTGTGGTGATGATGGGGGTTGTGTGTGGTGATGATGGATGATGGGGGTTGTGTGTGGTGATGATGGATGGTGGGGGTTGTGTGTGGAGATGATGGATGGCAGGATGGGGGGGTTGTGTGTGGTGATGATGGATGATGGGGGTTGTGTGTGGTGATGATGGGGGTTGTGTGTGGTGATGATGGGGGTTGTGTGTGGTGATGATGGATGGTGGGAGTTGTGTGTGGTGATGATGGATGATGGGGGTTAGTAGGCAATGTGATGGAGAACATCTGGCTCTATGAGGGGACTCGGTGAAGGAGAAGTGATGGCGGTGTGGAGGGAGATGACAGGGAGGAGATGATAAAAGACTGAGGGCCTGGAGAGGAGGAATAGAGAGGGAAGGGGAGCAGTGAGGGAAGAATAATGCTATGAAGAGGACAGAGTGTGAGGAAGAAGTGACGTGTGGAGGAAGTCATTATCACAGATAAAATGGAGGGCGGCCTGTGTACTATTCCTGGAACACACAGACATCTTCTATTCCACCACACACACCTAACATCTACACACAGACTCCCTCATCCAATCCCTCATTGAAGGCTCCTCCATATTAATGACAAGGAGAGGAGTGGAGGGAAATGTCTGTTCTGACAGGAAATCTAAATGTCTCTTCCAGTCCGGGGAAACCCTCTCTCCACTCATTGAGGGAAATGGAGTCTGATATCTAAAGAGAACCTGTGACAATTTATCCTCCATAATAAAGCCATATACCGGCTCTCAGTGAGACATAAGAGTTCCCGCCATTTCTCTCTATATATAGCCAGCTCTCTACAAAGGACATTTATTGATGAATATGAATTACAAGGAATTGTTGGTGGATTGTCCTCCCTGAGGAGATCTGCTCAGGGTCTGGATGGGAGAGAAAATACAATTTTCCTGTTTAACTTGCAAGAATTTCCTCTCACTTTCTCCCCAATGGGACACAGATGGTAAAAAGAAAATCTGACAGGGGTTATAATTATAACCCTCCCTTACGGTATCCAAAATGAAAACAAGTTTTGCCTTTAGTTCCACTTTAAGTGCTTATTTAGTCTAAGGGATGGTAAAATGAGTTTTACTTACCCAATCCTTTGCTTCCTTGACAGACAATGCTCCAGAAGTGGACAGTCCCTCAGCGTCCTCATATCCAATGAAGGACAACTGTCCCTACATTCTTATTGATGTCAGGACCTTAGAGGACCAGAGCATAGGGGTGAAGATGATTCAGGACCAGTCTAGCAGTGCAGAGGAGCCTAAGGTAAGTAAATCTACATTTCCTTGTCCTTTAGACCTAAATGAGCAGATAAACCTTGTAGTGTGGATGCAGCTTCAATAAAAGGGAGAATGTTCAGGTTTCCTTGAGTTCAGCTTTGTGTGTCTGTTTGGAGAGAAAATCTTTCTCATCTTCAGTGATAAATCTGTCTCAGAACTTTGTAAACTTGTCACCGTTTCACAGGGGTTGTAAATACATAGTAAACCTATTGCAGAGACTGCTTACTCACAGCCAGTCTGATCTTCAACTGATTGTGTCACTTTATTTTAAAATAGTTCCCCCAGTGTATCTTCTGGAGACTCCGATATTGAGATTATTGGACTTGAGTAGCCAAAGCTGTTGGGGAATTGCAAATAGCTGAGTATAGCAGTGCTGCACATACAGTTTGGTGCATAACGTATATTTGTCTTACACCATTATCCTCTCAGCACAGTACTGCACACCTCTGTAGCACCCTGGTGTTTAGGCAGCATTGCTCCTAAATTTACCTGCCAGGTATAGCTACCTTGGCCAATTGTTAAAGCGGAGGTTCCATTACAAAAAATAAAAAATTAAAAGTCAGCAGCTACTAACACTGTAGCTGCTGACTTTTAATAAGGACACTTACCTGTCCTAGCCGCCAGCGATGTTGGCCCCCGCCGAGGCCGATCCTCGATCCTGGCAGCTCCAAGCGCCGCCATCCACAGTAAGGGAAACAGGCAGTGAAGCCATACAATTTTTTTTTTTGCAGAAAAAAGGTCACACTCAGGTTTTTTTTAATTGCATCTTTCATTTCAAATCGTTCAAATTGAATTACTTGGTTTCTGTGCAACAAATATTTTGCGCACCAACAATAGTTTATCTGGCCTGGTAACTGATTTTTTTAAATTGATAAACTGATAAAAACAGTATTTATACTGAAAAATAACAATGACATTCTTTGCTTTAGTACATTTAAAGTAGCCATCTTAATTTTATTCACATTCTAATTTTTTTCTAATGAAAATCTTTTAACTTCCATTTGAACGTGTACAAATGTGTTGATTAGATCAGCGATAGATACAGAGATGGAGAAAGAGGATTCCCAGCAAGCTCTTCCCACAACTATTCTTACCCATTTTACTATTGTTACCTATTGTTATGTAGATATTTTAGAAGGTAAGGACCCATGTGCTTCATTTAAAGTGGTTCTAAAGCCTCAAGCCTTAAAAGGGTTGTAAAGCTTCGTGTTTTTCACTTTAATGTATCCTATGCATTAAGGTGAAAAAACACCTTGCAAACTCAGGCCCCCCCCCCGAGCCCCCATTTTACTTACCTGAGCCCCAAATCTCCGTGGGCGTGATCCCGCGTTGCTTTCTCCCAGCAACGCGGGATCCCGCTGCTGTCAATCAAATCACTGATGCGGCATTCCAGGGGGTGGGGGCGAGTGATACCCGCCGACTGTATCACGCGAGCGCTCCCGCAAGCTAACCCCTTGGGAGAGAGCTTCCCAGAGGGGGGTTAGCTCTTGCAGGGAGAAGCCGAGACAGTCGCCGAGGGACCCCAGAAGACGAGGATCGGGGCCATTCTGTGCAAAATTAACTGCACAGTGGAGGTAAGTATGACATGTTTGTTATTTTTTTTTATATTAAACCTTTACAACCCCTTTAATGCAAGAATGCATTAAGGTGAAAAACCTTCTGTGCTGCAGCTCACCCCAGACCCATCCCCCCTTTTTCTTATCTGAGCCTGATTCAGCAATGTGCACAAGCGCAGCGGCTCCAGCCACTGCCTCTCTCCTCATTGGACAGATTGATAGCAGCAGGAGCCATTGGCTCCAGCTGCTGTCCATTAAATCCAGTGACATGGGAGCAGGCGACGGGGCCGAGTCCTACTGTGTCAATAAATGCAGCAGCGGAACATGGGAGTGCGCCCACATAGGTGCCCCCAGTGAAAGCAACTTTCCCTGGGGGCACCCAATGAAGAGGAGGGGTCTGGAGCACTAGTGGGGGGGACCCTAGAAGAAGAGGATTGCAGCTGCTCTGTGAAAAATGATTGCACAGAGCAGGTAAGTATGACATGTTTGTTATTTTTTAACAGAGGATCTGAGGGAAAATATTTCCTGGAAATTGATGAGGAGACTTCAGGCTGGGTTCACATATATGCAAATTGGATAAAAAAATTTCACGCATCCAATCACTGTGACCGGCTTTCAATGGAGCCGTTTCACACATGTCCAGGGCGGCCGCGGTGCGTTTTTGTGTCCAGTTCAGGTGCAAATTCTGGGAAAAATTTGGCCCCGAATCACACCTGAACCAGGGAACACAAATGCACTGAACTCCAGGCTGCAACCCGAAGCTGGACATGTGTGAACCCGACCTTAATGAATTTCTATTTGTTGATGATGTGAGCAACAGTAGCCCATCTCCAGGGCCCGGGCTGGGTCTAGAAATACAGAGCTAAAGTCCTTCAAATATCCACTAAAATGTTCTAGCCTACAATGAACATATTAGTTAGTAGATAACTCCCCATTCCTAACATAGCTAATTCATTTTGCTTGCAATTTATTCCAAGATGTGGCAAAAAGATTATTTTTCAGCCTGCTAATCTCCAAAAATGGTTTTGGGACCCAAAATGTTCTCTATAAACTGGTCACAGCCGGATGTTGTTAAATGCATTCTAGTCCTGCCTACCTGTACCTTGTGTTTTTCACATACGATGCATTGATGGTGTAGTTTCATGGTGTCATGTGTTGCCCTGTATGTACAGACTGTATGTAGCGGCTGGAGGAGCAGGTTGTGTGATTTGGTGCCGACTCTCCTCCTTCACAATCTCCCTCTGTGTGCAAATAAAATCTATAACATTTTTCATACAAATAGTTTTCTTTTGGTGGTATTGAATCACCACTGGAATAAAAAAAAAAGATATTTTCTACTTCCCGTTATTAAACCTATCCAATAAAATCACATTTTTTCATTAATTTTGGTCAAAATGTATTCTGCTACACGTCACTGGTAAAAAAAAATCCACTAAGTGTATATTGATTGGTTTGTATGAAGGTTATAGTCTACAAACTATGGTATATATATATATATATATAATTTGAAAATGTATCAATCCTGATCTACTGACTGCCTATCTAATTTCTTGAGGCCCTTAAAATTCCAGAACAGTACACATACCCCCAAATGACCCCTTTGTGAAAAGTAGACAGACGGTCTGAGGTATTTAGTAAGCTGCATTGCACGTTTTTTTAAGTTTTACATTTTTTAAAAATGTTACTGTCTTTTTCGCAGCGCTTTTCGTCCGCTAGCAGGGCGGCTTGCAGGACTTGTTTTACCGTCCTGCCAGCGCACCGCTCCAGTGTGAAAGCGCTCGGGGCTTTCACATTGGAGTGAAAGGAGAGGCTCTTTCAAGGCACTTTGCAGGCGCTATTTCTAGCGTTACAGTGCCTGTAAAGCGCCTCAATGTGAAAGTAGCCTAAAAAATGTAATGATTTTTTTTTTAATTCACATACTTTCACCAGTAGCACACAGCGTCATCATGTGACTGGTGTAGCGGTGATCAGGGATACTGACTGGTGACCGTATGTTAAAAAATATATATATTTATTTTTTCACATTTTTTACTTTCTTTGACAATTTTTTTTAGTGGTGCACCGAAATTAAAATTCTGGTGCCGAAACTGAAACCAAAAATTCAGGATGCACTTGGCCAAAAAACGGAACGGACAGTTTTTAATATTTTTTTTTTTAAATGAAATTAATGTGGCCGGCGTTTTTGCATTGAAGTCAATGGGACACAATTTTGCATGGAAGTCATGATTTTGCATTGAAGTGAATAGATCGCAATTTTACATTGAAGTCAATGGGACACCATTTTTGCATTGAATTCAATGGGACACCATTTTTGCACTGAAGTCAATAGAACACGATTTAGCATTGAAGTCAATGGGACACTATTTTGCATTGAAGTCAATGGGACACAAATTTGTCTTGAAGTCAATGGGAAGCAGCATGTCATTATTGTCAATGTTCAGCAGCTGAAATATTGGTGTATCCATAACTAATTCTACATACGTTCATCAGAGTATTTCAGTGTCACCATAGTGACATTGTACTACCCTGGTGGGGTGATCAGGTTTTTTTTTTACACTTTGCTGTTACATTGATGATCAGTGTAACAGTAATGCTTTGAACTGTCATGAATGGGTTCCATTCATAAAAGCTGTGATTACTATTGTGTGCTGTGATTGGCCCACATATATCACAGGGTACAGGGTGCTTTGATTGGCCCAGGTACCATGTGAAAGCTTTGGGCCAATCACAACGTCACAATTCTAATACACAATACCCATTCATAACAGTTGTGTTTACATTGTGACCTTGTGATTGCATAGCAGCCGGGTACTGGGAGCCGCAACCTGCTGTGTCCGGTGGAATAGCTAGCGACATACATGTATGCGATTGTGCCACGCTGTGCCACCTTTACGCAGTGTAATTACTGTGGGTGGGTGGCATGTGGTTAAAGCATGGAGAGCGTTTCACCACTCTGAGCTATGGATCTCCCCAACATATAGAAGCTTCAGAAGCTATCCAATGGTTATATCTCAAAGTCACATATAAGATCGGTCCGATCAGATTGGATGGTGTATGGGAGTCTGCACTACTTTACTGGGAATGACAAGCTATTGATGTACTTTCTAAATGTGTGTGGCTTTCTTTCTGATGTTCTGCCCCAATAACAACATTATTAATCTATGTTTCTTTTCCTTCTCTCTGTGCATGTTAAGAGGAATCTGGGTGGATCCCGACTTTATTTTTGAGATTCTCTCAGAGTTTGGAGTGGCTCTGTGATGTCAGATGACAGTGGGCTTTAGTCCGCTATTGGCTGATTCTGTGTCACAGGAGTGCACTTTTGTGACCCACATGAGAAGTAAAGAGCTTTGGCAATACTTTTATTTAATTTTCTTTCTGCCACCGACCTATATCTTATGGGGTTTTGGGCGGCATTCACATGAGCATACTAAAGCACACACCCAGGAGAGGGCCATGTTTTGCCTTTACAGGGGTACACAGATGTTCCATGCATCTGCCTGCAGGCCGTCCCAATCATTTCAGATAATATGCTGCAGTTGCACCCATATCTGTGTGGGTGTTGGTGCGGTGTCCGTTCCCAAATGCAGACTGTGAATTCGGGGACACGCAATGGCACCCACAAGCATGTAAAATTGGGAGCAGCAACAACTGTGTCCATGAAGCTGCTGTCCCCCAATTGACATGAATGGGACTGTCTGCACAGAACACCTCTGCACCCCATGAAGGCAAAAAATGACCCTCATATGGAAGTACACCCTGGTGAATGAGACCTTTCACACACTCCTGGCTGTTGCAGTGAAAGGGTTAACACCCATCTCCAGCGATCCCCATCATCCTTTATTTTTACAGTGTAATGTAATTTATATTTTCCAAAAGGTAAAAATCTTTTAATCAGCCTACAAATTAAAATTACACAAAAAAAACAACATTCAGGATTTAGAAGATCAAGTACAGCAATCATTTAATATTGTCCTACAATGTGGAGTAACACAATAATTCCAGTCCTAGACGTTTCATTTGAAATACTATAAAGGAAATATTAGAGGACAATGAGAGAAGACAATTGGATAGAATTATACACAGAAGTTATATTAAATCTTTAAAAAAAATGAAATCCTAATTAGCAAAACAAATAAAATAAACCAGATTTTATGACCCCAAAACCTATTTGTAGATACTTTTTGAGGGTATATCCAAAAGGTAACCTGTGTTTTGACCATACTGTGTAAAGTAAAAGGCACACCTAATGGCGCTTACACACGATCGGATTTCCAATAAAATAAAATCCGATGGAATTTTCCGTCTGAATTCCGATGAAACTGACTTTCATCAGTCTTGCATACACATCATCAGACTAAATTCGGAACGTCCAAAACGCGGTGACGTAAAACACTACGACGAGCCGAGAAAAATTAAGTTCAATGCTTCCGAGCATGCGTCAACTTGATTCTGAGCATGCGTGGATTTTTCTCCGATGGACTTCCACACAGACGATCGGAATTTCTTATCTTTTTTTCCATCGGAAAAAAGTCCATGATGAAGTCCAATGAAAAAAGTCAGATGGACTTTTTTCATCGGAAAAAACGATCGTGTGTACACGGCATTAGTTTACAGAATGAAAATCCCAGGTGGTGGGACAGACTTCTCAATCATGTGATCACTGTGGTTGGCTGCCATAGAGGTCACAAGATCAGAGCCTGCCCCCCAATTATAAACAGAGATCAGGTGGCGGTCTCTGACAGCTCATACACAGGTTGCAGAAAATAAATTTGCTTGATTCCCCATAAACACAGACAGTGTTGATGTGGGAATCTCTCCTGCCAACCCATTGTCTTCTCCCAGCAAGGGGGCAGGGAAGCTGCCCCCCGCTGGGAGAAGACTGATTATTGCTAAGGGCCAAAACAGCCTCTAGCAATAATTGCATGCCAAGCTGGTTACACCCAAGTTGATCGATTAACGACGTCCTGATGAAGCTGGTGTTTCCGGAGAAACATGTTGACGTCATGCTCCTGTGCGTCTGATGTCTGTTATCATGCCTTCCCCAGGGATCGGGGTGTGCCACGCTGGAGGTTGAGGCACACTGCATTTTCATCACTTCCGCCACATGGGAGACGGCATGGGACAGGTCAGCAGCATCATGCCTTGAGCGGTAGGGATTGATCCTGCATACATCGGATGAACTCGTTGTGAGACGGCTCCACCAATGTATGGTATATATCCACCCTGTCAGCTGAGGTTGAGAAGCAGATGATGAAATAAATGTTTTCACTGTGGCATTCATTACACTGCCCATTGCTTCTCTCTCTGCCTGCAGCTGCTTCTCTCTGCTATCAGATCGGGTCCAGAGACTGTGGTTGCTCTGCTATACTTGCTATTGCTTGACCACAAGCTGTTATCTTCCTGTCTATTTTGCTTTACTTCTATTCATCAGACTATATGCTCATGTTGTGGCTCATGTGACTTTCTGCGGATATCTGCTGACAGTTATAGTCCACCAATGCCTATATGAATACATACATATATGGATTATCTCCAGAACTTTACATACTAGGCTATGGTGACAACATTAAATATCTGACAGCTGTTTTTGCCTCCCAGTCTGTTTGCAGCACCCCCTGGCACTTTATATTTATTTTACCCGGATGTACCACCTTGGAGTGATACATTGTGGCTATTTAGCCGAGAGCTCTGGGCTAGCTGTACTTTATCCCAAGCTCTAACCATTGGTTTGGATTACTTTCCTTCCCCCCCGTGGGGTGTTATGTATCCTGGTCATCTATTGGTGGAATTTATATACAGTTCTCTATATTGTACATGCAGTACCCTTTCCATGCATTGGGTTGGTGGAATGTATGGATGTGTATGTGGCATCTAGACGCACGTTTGGTATTTTAGACAACGTTGTCTTTTTTATGGTGATGGACTGGAAGGTGTTTTTTTTTTTTTGCTCGATTTTTGTGATAAATAAAGCTTTTGTAATTTCCTTTTTAGTTTTAGTTTTTATTTGTGTACTTTGGTCTACTATACCCCTGAGGCTCATTACTATGGTCCTTTTGACTGTACACTTTCTTGGTACTATCTTTTGTTTGTTTTATGCTTTACATTAACCATAGAGCCCCACTTGTATTTATTTATTTTCAGTGAGTGGGTACGTAACCGGAAGGTATTTATTTTAAGGTACCCAAATAGTCCAAGTTCCCTTTTATTGTCTTTTCTGTTTTGATATACATTCAGCCTGCCCATACTCGGTTCCTATAGCCAACATTGAGGTCTCCAGCCTATCACACATGGGAGGGGAAATTGTGTACAGCCTCTATGTAGATTGAGCAACTCAAAAAATGATGCAGAAATCTGTGGAAAGTGAAAAGTACAGACTGCTTATGTTCTATGGAATAATGTGAGCCCATTAGTCTGCTTAGTATGAGCAAAATACAGGTTTACTATAAGCATAAAACAGTCAGTAATATGAGTGTATAACATCTATAAAAATGATATAATAAAAGCAAACCTGTCATAAGGTGAATTATCGTTTACTTATCTAGTGGAAAGGTAAAGTTCAGATATTTAAGCATCCCATTACTTTATTTTGTCCCAATATATACATCCAGGGTGCGCTGCTGGTGATAATAATCCTACAAAAATATCACATCATATATGACAATCAGAATCCTCAGTCATAGAGAATGAGTTAGTACAGACTACATGGCACAGTGCAATAGTTTAGGACTAATGCTAGATCCATCCTTCAAACAGCACACAGCTCCACCTTTCTGACAGATCTGATACTGTAAGGAAGAACACGGGGTAACTTGTCACTATTATTCATGCCTATTAATTCGTGAATTTTAGCAAATTTCACAACACTTTGGTGAAGCAGATGCTAGTAGTAGCTTTGCAATGCATAGTAGTTTAGTCCACTAGTAAATGAGTCCTTTCAAACTCTGTACTAGTTCAATTGAAGAGCCTGCTCTGTAAGCACCAGTAACTTCTTTAGATCCGGTCAGCAGAATGTGAAAACCATTAGGAATGTTTAGCAGAAATGGAAAAATTAGGCCACACCCCATGGAAATCCCACTGGTAACATTTATTTTGTGTAGCTGGCTGTTGATACAACCCGACATGTTTTGCTTATCCCAGTGATGGCGAACCTTGGCACGCCAGATGTTTTGGAACTACATTTCCCATGATGCTCTTACACTCTGCACTGTAGTTGAGCATCATGGGAAATGTAGTTCCAAAACATCCGGGGTGCCAAGGTTCTCCATCACCGGCCCTTCCCATGGCTTTATCATAGACCTTGGAGGGACTAAAACCTGTCAGAGGAGGGTGGCATAAGGGCAGGGACTGTGTCAGCAGCCAGCTACACAGAATAAACTTACCAGTAGGATTTCCGTAGAGTGCAGTCTTGTTTTTCAATTTTGCTTTACATACTGAGCTACATGAGCTCCTGAGATCTGCACCCGGAGCAATGGACTTCCCAAGAGGCTGTTGAATGTGGTTTAATTCATTACCAGGGGGCCCAGGAGATTAGGGGACATGATTGCTCACTCCCTTTGACATAATTGCTCTAATAAAAGTAATATCATAATGGGATAGAATACGGGCTTCCTAAATTGGTAGTCACTAACTAAACTACAAAGGGATCAGGATTGGAGTAAGCGATTGGATCAGGTAGACCAGAGATCTCCAAACTACGGGCCTACGGCTGTTGTAGAACTACACGTCCCATGAGGCATTGTAAAATTCTGACATTCACAGACATGACTAGGCATGATGGGAATTGTAGTTCCTGAAAAATTGGAGGGTCAAAGTTTGAAGACCCCTGACCTAGACAAATCTGAGTTCCGCAGCAACATTGACTTGCCTGAACTACTAGTAATCTAGGAAAGAGCCAACCAATCCACTCACCACTAATCCAACCATCGAATTCTGCCATTCCTGTCCAAGGTATTCATTTCCACAAAGTAAAACCTTCAGACTTTGCTGGCAGCCATGATTTCCATATTCAGTGGTCTATAATTATCTACAACTATTAAATTCATGTTTGCATAAATATATTCCTTTCTTGGATGAAGTTGGTCCAATGTTTGTAGATTGGTTTCTCCAATCTGAGGCTCACTCAATCTCATACGGCCAAATCCTTTACATATTTGCCCATACACATCTACTGGCAAAGCAGTTATCCTGCAATCAGTTTTTTCCTACCCATTCAATAATGATGGAGTGTGAGAGTTGAGGTTACCCTGTGCACATGCTAATTACCAGAATTTTGGGCCTAGGATGGCATTTCTTGGCCGTACAACTGTAAGGCTGTGATCTGAAAGTCTAAATGTGATTGGTGGGTGTGGTCAACCCAGCAGTTCTTATTTCAGACACATTTCAGAAGGAGGACAACTGTGAACTCTGGAAGACAATATGGCCACTAGTATAGTATGATAGTATGGATATTTCTATTGGAAACAAAGCAGTTCAAACATACTTCAGTAAGCACAATGGAATATGTAATAAATACTTTTCACAAAGATGACCTCAGTGTTCTGCATTACAATATCAAATCAGCCATGAATATGGAGAACCATGGAATTTCACCCAAAAAAATGCAGAATGAATGGTTGCCATATATCCCACCACATGCTGAATAAATAATACTCAAAGTGCACCTGTCACTCACATATCTGGTGTGTGGTATAGATTCTAACATTTCCTAACAGGTCTTCTCAATTTTTTTTTTAAATCCCATCATCATAGAAGTGTACATGACTTCTACCAACTAATTATATTTGCATATATACTGATTATGGAATATGACAGATTCTCCTTAAAGTGGAGTTCCACCCATTTTTTTTATGTTTGTCTGTGCTGCATGCCCTAATCTCATAGTGTTCAGAATGGACAATTTTTATTTATTTTGTTGCTTGTAAATACCTTTATTTTGTAGTCCTTCATTACTTCCTCCTTCTTATTTGCCTAGGCTATTAAGTCACAAGACTATTCGCAAGGGTTTCTGGGATAGGCATCATGTATCCCAGTAGTCCTTGCAAATAGCCTATTTGCATAGAGAAGGGGCGGCAACTTCCTCTGACACTCCCGTTGCTATGGAAACCTGACTGAAACCTATTACATCGCTTGTGCAGCACTGAGCATGTGCGAGATCTGCAAGGCTGAAATCCAGGAAGTCATACAGTCTGGCTTCATGATGCCCACACTTAAGATGGCCACGGTCTATTTCTAGATTATAAACTAACTAAATGCTCTAACAACCTAACAAAACGGACCTTAGTTTACAGACTATCTTTTCTAGAATACATTAAGCTTGTGTATTACAGGGGTATTTATATTTAAAAAGTGAAATTGTGGGTGGAACTCCCCTTTAATCACAAAGTGTGTATTTCTAAAAAGTGCAGCAACATGATATACAAATAAAGGAAGCCTCTGCATTCTTCTCCTTTGCGGACCTGAAAGAACAAAAAGTATTTATTTATATAGTCCTATATCAGAAGTGTTGTTACTCTCAGTAGAAGTTTTACTCATCAGTCCTATCCATAAATGTAAGGAAAGGTCCAGTATTCATCCAATGTGAAATGGAGTCTTTACTCAACAGGGGAGATTTACTAAAACTGGAGCACACAGAGCTTGTGTACTGATTGGCTACCATGCACAGCTGCACCAGATTCTGAGTCCTCCAGTTTCAGTAAATCTCCCCCAACATGAAAACCTTAATCAGCTTTAGGGCCCTTTCAGATGTGCGGACCGCATGTCCGCATTTTCATCCATCCGTTGCGGATGAAAACGGGGGACATACATTGGTCCCTATGTGATTGCGGGTGTCAGCGGATGACTATCCGCTGACACCCGTAATCGTCCGCCTCCGCAAAGATCCGATTTTTCGGACGGAAGAAAATCCTATTTTTCTTCCGTCTGGCGGATCGGAACGGATGAACACGGACATACGGTCCGTGTTCATCCAATCCCCCATAGGGGAGAGCGGAGGAAAGACAGGGCGGTCCCTGCACAATGTTTGCGGGGACCGCCCTGTCAGCCGACGGCTCAGCTGGGATTTTACGGAGGATCCCCGCTGAGCTTTTACAGACACACGGAGCGGATCATTACTGATCATTACTGATCCGCCCGTGTGAAAGGGCCCTTATATGTTCTATATTTGTTGATAGTACAGCTTTTGTTCTGTAACACCAATTTTAATTGGTTAACAATTATTTGCACACCTTGCCTATTTAACATAAAATACAAGACTTGTGAAAACAAGACAACAAATTATATCTGCAAGCTTCTTCTCCCATTCACATCACCTGAACAAGAGAACTGAGCCGTTTTGAAAGCTTGCAATTTTAGTTGACTCAACCAATAAGGAACTACTATTTAGGGCTAATTAAATGTTATATGTTATAGTAATGAGTGAAGTGTGGTGTGGTGCATTAAGGTGCCATTCATTAAGCAAAGAGCCCCAATGCAATTTTACAGTGGCAGGCATTGCACCAGCACTGCAACATACAATGGTACACTCGTCGTGCATTGCATTAGGAAAAAGGGTCAGGTCCATTTTTCCATGTTATAGGGCACTGCCAGACCATTTAAAATGAATGGGCTGCCTAAATGCTCTTCACCCTAAAGAATGGTAATGCATTGTATTAACACAGTTGCATTAACCACTTCAGCCCCGGAAGATTTGGCTGCTCAATGACCAGGCCATTTTTTGCGATACAGCACTGTGTCAAAAAAAGGGATAGATCTTGTAACCGCTGAAGCTGCACAGCTCGACCTTCATGGCGCCGGCTAAAATGGCCTACCCGGGCCATGGCCGGCGGTACGCCAGGATTGACGGCAAGGTGTTCCAGTTCCTCAATGCAAAATGTGAATCTGCCTTCCTTTCCAAGAGGAATCCTCGACAAATCAACTGGACTGTTCTGTACAGACGAAAACACAAGAAAGGGCAGTCGGAAGAAATCCAGAAAAAGCGTTCTCGCCGTGCAGTGAAGTTCCAGAGGGCTATTACTGGTGCTTCTCTGGCTGAAATTATGGCCAAGAGAAACCAGAAGCCTGAAGTGCGAAAGGCTCAGAGGGAACAAGCTATTAGGGCTGCAAAGGAGGCAAAGAAGGCTAAGCAGACCACCAAAAAGACCGTTCCTGCTAAGGGTCCAACAAAGGCTGCCCCCAAGCAGAAGATTGCCAAGCCAGTAAAAGTGGCGGCTCCCCGTGTTGGAGGAAAACGCTAAGCAACATTTTCCTACTGGATGTGTTAATAAATTACTATTTTGAAAAAAAAAAAAAAAAAAAAAGGGATAGATTTATGGTAATTTTATTATTATATATATTTTTTTTACTAGTAATGGCAGTGATCTGCGATTTTTATTGGGACTGCAACATTTTGTTGGAAAGATCACACTTTTGACATATTTTTGGGACCATTGACAATTATGCTATAAAAATGCACTGATTACTGTGTAAATGTCACTGGCAGGGAAGGTGTTAACACTAGGGGGCGTTCAAGGGGTTAACTGTGTTCCCTAGTGTGTGTTCTAACTGTAGGGGGATGAGACTGACTAGAGGAGATGACAGATCATTGTTCCTAGCTAGTAGGAACTCACGATCTGTCTCTGCTCTCCTCGCAGAACAGGGATTTGTGTTTACACACACACACATCCCTGTTCTGGCTCTCATGCCCATGATCGCGCATGGCCAGCGGTCATCACGACTGCTGGCCATGTGCATTGGCATCCCCGCAGTGCAGCGGGCACGTGCCTGCTATCCCGCTTAAAGGAGCCGACATACAGCTACGACGGCAGTATAATGACGATGGCTGGTCGGTAACACAACTCCTAGTGTGACCTGGCCCCAAGAAAATGTATAGTGATACAATCAGTAACAGCAAATACAAGTGATGACTGCGGGGCTATTTTTCTTTTGAATGGGTAAAAATTACATCAGCCCAGGACCACCTGTACAGGGGGCAACCAAGAGACTTAGTAGGCGGAAGTAAATTAAGATCGGAGTTTAAGGGGCCCTGAAACTTAGATTAGTTCAACCAGTTTTAAAAGAGTAACCTTCCTTATAATATGGGGCAGTATCTAGTTGGTTTTCTTTGGCAACATGTGTCATATGTGGCAAATTAGAACATTAATGGAGAACTGAAAACTTACATTCAGGCCTTTACTTCCTTGGAGTTGTCAGAAGCTGTAAAATATAAAGCAATGATTACCATGCACTTCTATTATAGTACTAACATGACTATATCAGTGTAATATCAGATAAATCTCACACATGGCCAGTATACAGAGCACTTGAATGGAGTAAAAAGTTGGGTGGCAGAGGCAACAATCACTACCATATCCATGGAGGAGCCTGGCATGGACTCCAATACAAGAACATAAACTAGGAAAGGTTTGGGACTTTGAATGAGACGCATGGTGACATATGTCTCCATCCCTATTTTATATAGAAAGAAAAGGGGGGGGGGGGACTTTGAATGAGATATGTGTAACATGGCCAACAAGTAGTTAATGTAAGAAAAACATTGTTTATTGTCCTAAAGACACGAAGGCCTAACAAATGACAAAAAATTATTGTACAGGATTGCAAACATATAACAAATCATGTAAATTGAAATAACAAGTGATGGTGCCAAAAATGCTAAAAGTGCAAATACAATATGAGCTGAACTGCCCTTTTTTCAGTGGACACACCACCTTATAGACTAGTAAAACATAAAAAAAGGTTGGCGCTAACTCAAATAAAAAATGCACTCTTAAAAAAATCATCAATTGGTGCATAATACTGTTCATAAAAATCCTCCAATCTATACGCCGAAACTGTCCCTTTGGGATGGCTTTGAGCCATATGGGATGATGACAGCTGTCCCATTTCTATCGGTGGCCTTGAAATGTGTTTTCGTTAGGAGCCGATCCCCATCCCTGAAGATAACCAAATCCAGATAACTAATGGATTGGTAACTCCAATTATATGTGAATCTAATACCCCAAGAGTTGGAGTTCAGGTCTTCCATATACTAATGTAGGGAGCTTTTACCCCCCCTCCATAATAACAGGGTGTGATGGACTTTTTACCTATATGCTTCAGTTTAATCCTCCCTGCTTGTTTAAGGCTGTTTAATGGTATTTACCCTTCTGCAGCCAGTCCTGTTTCAAATGTTAATTGTTCTAGCCCTGTGTTTACTGGTTACTGTGATTAGATAAGTGGCTCATGTTAATTATGCTGATTGCTTCATTGTGGTAATTATCTCTCTATATGCGGGGTCGAGTTGTCTAGTTAATGTATTTAGCACAACTAGTACTCAACTCCACTGATGTCATTATCTAAAGAAAATGTGTTTTCAGACTCGGCTCCGTCGTGTCTGCCTACTCATCTGTATGGAAGCCCCAGTGTGAGGGGGGCGGAGATTTGTCATTGTAACAGTTTTGGAAATGACATAAGATGTGTGTTATAACATTAAACTCAGTCTTGGTTCCAGCATCCAGTCTTGACTCATGTGTGGGGGATCCTGTGATGGTCTTGTATGGAGAGGAGGGAATGCTTGACGGGGATATCATACCGATACCGTCACAATTGGTTGGTAGCGGTGGGATTTTCCCTTCTACTCTCCTTTACACCCGGGATTCCAAGCAGACACTGGAAGAACTACTGGAAGTTCGTGGAAGGATTGCTAGCAACAAAACCGAACGGGTCATCATAGCAGAATCAATGGAGATAGACCAGGAGAACGGGATTGCAGCAACGCCAGCGGTACAAGAGATGGAGACACCAGTGATTCAGGAGGAGGAATCGCCAGCCAACAAGCTAATGAGAGAGAAGCTAGCATGGTTCGGCCCGAACCCAACGCCGGATGTGGTGCTGAAAGTGATGGACCTGTTAGTAAACGCAGAACTACAGTTAAAACTGGCAGCAGTCCAACAAGCAGCCGCACCTTCTCCGAACAGTGAGTACAGCACAGCAGACACAAGGAAGATTCCGTTTAGTGCTTTTAAAGCTTTTGATGAAAAGGACTGTGAGATTGATAACTACCTGGTGGATTTTGAGCGACAATGTAACCTGCACCGAATAGCTAGAAGAGAGTGGGTTGCAATATTGTCAGGCAAACTGTCAGGCAAAGCTTCTGATGCTTTCCGGACCGTGCCAGATCAGGATATCCATAGCTACGCCCGGGTTAAAGAAGTGCTCCTGGCTCGTTATGCAGTAACCCCAGAGTCCCACCGACAGAAGTTCAGGGACTCGCGCAAAACCACGAAAGACTCTTACGCGGAATGGGCATGCCAGTTGTCCCTGTCGGCCTCTAACTGGGTTAACAGCAGCCAGGCCACCACCGCAGAGGACATTTTGCAACTAATGCTCCTGGAGCAATTTTACAATCACATCCAGACGGACGTCAAAGATTGGGTGAGAGATCGCAGGCCCATGACTCTACCAGAAGCCGCAAAGTTGGCGGATGAATATGCGGATACTCGCAAGACAAACCAGGTCACACCACGGGTACAACCTCCACGACCAACGGCGCCCTCACACCCACCAGCCGCTAGATACCAACCGCCTAACAGACCGATGACATCTAGCCCTCGCTACCCACGCCAGGAGGACAACGAACAACGCTGCTTCCGGTGCAAACAGTTGGGTCACTTCAAGCAGAATTGCCCCATGAATGACAACACCAGGTCAAATTGGTCTCAACCTGGGTACCGCCCACCAGCAGCAGCCCATTGTGTAGACTCGGCTTGGGATCCCCAGGAGCTGGGTCAGGAAGAACCATTGGGCACCCCTTACGAAGCCCTCATGGTACAATCTGTTATTACGGACAACAGGGAACACCATTGTCAGCTGGTCATGGGCGACAGCCATGAGCCGGAGGGGCCTTGGAGGGAGCTGGGCAGAAAGAGGCACCGCCAGCTACCCTCCAAGAAGAAGAGGTCCTGGAAGTCATATAACCAGCGGACCTGGGAGGAGAAGAAGCGACTGGAGGAGATGGAATCGCAGCGGGCGCCCCAGATGCGGGCCAAGATGTTCGCCAAGGGCCCACTGGTGGCCCCTTACACCACCACCCAGTTCCTGATGATGAAGGACCACGTGGAGAGCCTGCAGGACATGAGCAAGCAGGATCTGATCCGTGAGTACATAGAGCTGGAGGAGTGCATAAGCCGCATGGAGGAGGAGAACAACCACCTGAGGTCACAGCGGGCTGACCCCCCCAGGCTCCATGAACTGGAGATGGAGCTGGAGAAGCTCAAAGAGGAGAACTGGCGGCTGCGGAGGGAGCAGGGGGTGGCTGACCTTATGGGGCTCCCCCCCCCCCCCGGACTCTGAGCACCAGTGCTACAGCATTTCAACAAATATAACTTTTTCTTTTTATGAATCTCCTGTGACTGTCACTTCAGAGCCATAACCTGCCCCTCCCATAGCGGGACACCTAGATGGCGGCGCACAGACCCATTCGCCGTCTTCACACTGACTTCTGGTGACTTTGCAGATCGCACAAAGACTTGGGGACTGACCGGCGTGTGATCTGACGACCCGGTGGCATACCTGAGTCTGAAGCAGTTGCCAAGGGAGGTCAGTCATGCCAAACGGAGTTAACCTCGGACTAAAAGCTCTGAACCCGTCAACCCTACTGGACCAGGAAAGGTCCAACCGGGTTTTCCGGAGCAGGGAGAAAAAGGGGGGGCCATTGTGATGGACTTTTTACCTATATGCTTCAGTTTAATCCTCCCTGCTTGTTTAAGGCTGTTTAATGGTATTCACCCTTCTGCAGCCAGTCCTGTTTCAAATGTTAATTGTTCTAGCCCTGTGTTTACTGGTTACTGTGATTAGATAAGTGGCTCATGTTAATTATGCTGATTGCTTCATTGTGGTAATTATCTCTCTATATGCGGGGTCGAGTTGTCTAGTTAATGTATTTAGTACAACTAGTACTCAACTCCACTGATGTCATTATCTAAAGAAAATGTGTTTTCAGACTCGGCTCCGTCGTGTCTGCCTACTCATCTGTATGGAAGCCCCAGTGTGAGGGGGGCGGAGATTTGTCATTGTAACAGTTTTGGAAATGACATAAGATGTGTGTTATAACATTAAACTCAGTCTTGGTTCCAGCATCCAGTCTTGACTCATGTGTGGGGGATCCTGTGATGGTCTTGTAGGAGAGGAGGGAATGCTTGACTGGGATATCATACCGATACCGTCACACAGGGCATCATCTATGTACCTCCTCCAGAAAAACAAATTGGGGTCCCTTTTTGAAAAAAATTATCCCTTTTCCCAAAAGGAAATTAATAAATTGGCGAGGCTGGGGGTCAAATTTTGCCTCCATCGCAACACCAGTGTATTGCAGGTAGAATCCCCCCTCATAATAAAAATAATTATGTTCCATTCTGAACCTTAATCTAGCAGTTGATTCACAGATGGACTCATTTTTATACACACAGGGCCAGATTCACAAAAGAGATACGCCGTCGTATCTCTGAGATCCGTCCGTCGTAACTATGCGCCTGATTCATAGAATCAGGTTACGCATAGATCTTCCAAAGATCTGACAGGTGTAATTGACTTACACCGTCGGATCTTAGGCTGCAATTCTAGGCCGGCCGCTAGGTGGCGATTCCATTGCGGTCGGCGTATAATATGCAAATGACTAGTTACGCCGATTCACGAATGTACGCTTTGCCCGTCGCTGTAAATTTACGTTGTTTCCCTAGAGATACGCAGCGTAAAACTAAACCTGCCCTCTAGGTGGTCTAGCCAATGTTAAGTACGGCCGCCGTTCCCGCGTCGAAATTTGAAATTTCACGTTGTTTGCGCAAGTCGTCCGTGAATGGCGCTGGACGCCATTTACGTTAACGTCGAAACCAATGACGTCCTTGCAACGTCATTTAGCGCAATGCACGTCGGGTAATTTTAGGGACGGAGAATGCGCAGTACGTTCGGCGCGGGAACGCACCTAATTTAAATGGTCCCCGCCCCATTTGAATTAGGCGGGCTTGCGCCGGGCGGATTTACGCAACGCCTCCGCAAGTTTACAGGCAAAGTGCTTTGTGAATCAAGCACTTACGCTGAAAACTTGCGGCGGTGTAACGTAAATGGGATAGGTTACGCCGCCGCAGCTTTGCCCAATTCTATGTGAATCTGGCCCACAATTTTTTGTCATTAAGTTTGTTTTTACCATAACCATCATTTTGAACTTGCCTATTAGAGTTTTTTTGCACTCATAATTTTATTTCATTTTAGGACTCTTTATCAATTGTTTATACACATTTGGTATTTACATACAAGTCTATGAACTTATACATTTAGTTTTGACAGCGCACTTTACACTTAATACCACATTTACCATATCCCACCAATCCAGGGATTTTTTCAGTGCTGCAGTCTTTCACTAAATTGGCCAAGCACACCTTTGTTAATTGTACCAAGTAAGACAAGCCTTATAATATTCAGATCCCTTAGGTGGTGATATAGGTCTGAAGAGGGTAATCCTTAAGGGGGTTTTAAAGGTACAATTCCCCCCCCCCCCCTAAATAGCTTCCTTTACCTTAGTGCAGTCCTCCTTCACTTACCTCATCCTTCCATTTTGCTTTTAAATGTCCTTATTTCATCTGAGAAATCCTCACTTCCTGTTCTTCTGCCTGTAACTCCACGCAGTAATGCGAGGCCTTCTCCCTGGTGGGGAGTGTCCTGCTCGCCCCCTCCCTTGGAATACAGGAGAGTCAGGAGGCTTTCTACATTGCAGATAGAGAAAGGAGCTGTGTGTTGGTGGGTGTCCTGACTCTCCTGTAGTCCAAGGGAGGGGGTGAGCACGACACTCCACACCAGGGAGAAAGCCTTGCATTACTGTGTGGAGTTACAGACAGAAGAACAGGAAGTGAGGATTTCTCAGAAGAAATAAGGACATTTAAAAGCAAAATGGAAGGATGAGGTAAGTGAAGGAGGACTGCACTAAGGTAAAGGAAGCTATTTAGGAAAAAAATTGTACCTTTACAACCCCTTTAACTTAGGCCTAATCCATAGGTGTCTCTTTAGACTTGTATACGAATAGCGCTCTGGAGATGCAGAATAGGTGACATAGCGCAATATGTTTATTTGAACCAATTTAAGCTGCGTGCTCGCCCGCATTGACGCCACTTCTGGTACCCTTGGTTCTGACTTCCGGTGTGTTGGAACACACGCCGCAACTTGGAGGAACGGCGCCTTTTTCCTGCTCTGCTGGCTGTACATGTTGGTGCTGACTTATTAGCACCGTAGTATGTAAGTGCGCATTCACTTTACTTATATGGCTAATTGGTTGAATGATTAGTTTGTCAGATAGGTGAGGTCTGTATGACAAAAGTTTACAAGTACAACCTTTCATCATAGCAACAAGTAACAGCCTCTATCAGGGATGGTCACAAGGTTGTTTTAACAGAAAAAATTATTAATGTGCGAATGTGTTTAGAGTTGAATTGCAGGAAACACATCCAAGAGTCTGCAAAGTAAAACTCTCCAATGAAAGGTGAATTGTGAAAATTAATTTTCTCAAATTTTTAAGGAAAATAATCAAGGGGTTGTCAAATAAAGGGCATAGATAGCTGGGCACTGCCTGGGAGAACATGTACCAGTGAGGGGAAAAAACCAATCGGAGCTCTAAACATAGAAGATACAAAATCCATTTAACTCTTTTAATGCTAGTCATCTTTATTATTTTTTTTTTTTTTTGCATACATTAATAAAAAGCTATTTTAGACATGAAGTTTAGTTTACCCCCCCTCAAAAAAAAAACATTTAAAAATACATATATTTTATTAAAGTAGAGACCCTGGAGAATAAAATATCGGAAGTGTCTTTTTTTATATTAGCTCAATGGTTTATCAATCACAACATTTCAGTTAGAAAACGTTTATTAGTTAGAGCACACAAACATCACCACTTTACCATTTTTTTACATAGTAGAATTATTAGAAATGTTTTGTTTTAAGAACATTCATTAGATTTTCTAATCATTAGTTTGTAAAATTGAAGCTATCAACAGGAGTGAGGAGAAAATTAGAAGGAGCAGGATGGAATTTTTTTCCATCCAGTGTATTAGTTTATTCGTTTGGGAAGTCCAAAGTTAAATGTAAAACAACATTTTGAACAATATTTGCCAAGCCATCATATGTACTGAGTGTGGCGCTATTTCCAATAAATCCGTATAGATGACAATAAAGATGTGTGTGTAAAGGAAATATGTGTGAAGAAAAAAATAATATTCCAAGCAAAGGTGCTGCAACATGTGATATCCTACTGGACAACAGATCCAAAGGGTGCTACAGACAAACATTCAATAAGAAACAAAATGATTGTAACAGACCTATGAACTATTCTGCCTACAGAGGACTGCATGACTTGTATTCTGAGCTCAAAGGGTTAATTATACCAGGGACTTTTTCACTGCTGAATGCTAATATTCCCTTTGCATAGCTAATGGCCTCTCCTTTGTGTAGTTAATCCCCTCAACATACGGAGGCTGTTATGTGGGAGTGTATAATTGTTTTAAAGGTTAATTGAATTCTATTGTCTGATCAAGTCATGTTAAATATAAGGTTGGAGCCGAACGTCTAGAGACTGATTGATTCAAGGGAATGTCATTATTTCAAAGTATGTGTGTGAAGGGGGGGGGGGCGGAGAGTGTCATTGTTCATGTAAGTTTTTGTAACCATATAAAAAGTGAGGTGAAATGTGAAATAAAAGTCAGTCTTGTTTGACCCTTCAACGTAGCCTTGTCTCGTTCGGGAAGGGGAATTCTCTCTCTCTCTGGATCTATTGGACGGGGATACCGGCGGTACTTGCATATCGCAGCTTGCCAGGGAAAAGGACTTCTCCAACGTCTGAGACCCTCTCCCTAGCTGGGTAGCCGTTACATTGGTTGGCAGCACTGGGATGGTCCTTTTATCCAAAGAGCAAGTGCTGAATGGAGTCGCAGTACGCCAGGCTGAAAAGATCCACACTAAAAGATTTATTAGAGAGTCGTGGTAGGAGCGCCAGCAACAGACCACGGAGGGAGCTGATAGCTGACCTGCTGGAGCTGGACGAAATGGATGGATCCATGGAAGGAACGGAGCCCCTTGCACCTGTCAGCGAGGAAGATGTAATTACTGGGATTGTACAGCGGAGATTATCCTTGTATCCAGAAACGTCCGTGGAACTAATCAACCAGCTGTTCCAGGAAGCAAGGGAGGAGATACAAACGAAGAGGGGACAAGAACTGGAACTGGTAAGAGCGAGACAGCCCATTACACCTGCAGTTCCTACCCCCCACCCGTGACTACAGGAAAGAAAATACCGTTCACTGCATTTAAAGCTTTTGTAGAAAGCGAGGAGGAAATCAATGGATATTTGGCGGATTTTGAGAGGCAGTGCTCACTACACCAGGTACCACCAGACCAATGGGTCACTATTTTGTCGGGGAAATTGTCGGGCAAAGCCAATGAAGCCTTTCGGGCTCTCACTCCAGAGGATATTTTACAATACCAGCAAGTTAAGAAGGCGCTGCTAACCCGATATGCCGTAACGCCAGAAGCCTACCTCCGGCGCTTCCGGGAGTCCAAGAAGAAGGCTGTGGACTCCCACATGGAATGGGCCAACCAGTTACAAAGGGTGGCATCCCTTTGGGTCCAAGGGTGCAAGGCCAACACCGGGGACGAAGTATTGCAGCTGTTCCTAATGGAACATTTCTTCCAAGACCTGGCCGCAGACATACAAGACTGGGTACGAGATCGCTGTCCCGCTAACTTAAACAAGGCGGCTCGGCTAGCAGATGAGTACGCGGAGACAAGGAAAGTAAGCCAGGGTACTACGCGGCTGGCTCAGAAGGTAGAACCGCGTACTCCAACCGTCACCCCAGGCCCAGAGTTTCGGTCTCCAGTCCCACCACGTCCTCAGGGGCCTAGCAACTACCCCCGGGATTCGCCTAGGGTGACGTGCCATCACTGCAGCGACACGGGACATATTGCTCGTTATTGCCCTTTGAGAGCTACAGATAACAACTGGAGACGCACAACACCCAACACAGAGATCACTCCATCACGTCCCTCTGCGGCCCACTGCCTGGAGACCGAGGGGGGCCCTGAGGAATGCCTGGGAATTTGGTATGAGGCAGACCCAATACAAGCTACCTCTCCGGATAACCGTCAGCATCACCGT